>NW_009599044.1:20101-20467 GCF_000690535.1 Cariama cristata
GGCCAGGGACTGGCGAAGCACGAGGGGCTCGGGGCCAGCGAAAGGCAGCACCTTCCCCGCCCTGGCCAAGGTTTTATTGTCCTGCCTCTTTATTGTTGTGTTTACAAGCCAGGCGCTTTATAGGTTTTCCTATGAATAGTTTCAAGGAGAAGGTAATTACCTTATCACATGCAGGATGATTTATAGCCAAGGTGGCAAGGGACATTCAAGCTTCACATCGGCTCCGTTTGAAAGACAATCCGCCCGTTCTTCTGCGCGGGGTCACTGGGTGGGTGCAAACAAAAGGGCTTTAGTGCCCGGCCCGCCTGGTCCCAGCACGGGGACGTCTCCGGCGGCCGAGCCCCGCAGGGGAGCGTTTCCGCTCGG
>NW_009599045.1:0-11978 GCF_000690535.1 Cariama cristata
AACCAGAATGATTCTATGATTCTATGAAAATATCACAGAAACTGTTTTCAACTGATTTAAGGGAGTTCACTGACACAGGCCAGAACAGTTAAGATAAATATGGACTTCAGGAGTATTATCGTTCATTTATTCCTTGGCCTCAAGTATTCTGCCTGTTGATGGGTCCTCCACACGGAGAGGGACAGTCCTTGGGTCTTGCAACTCTCAAACTATGGAGCTGGGTTCTGCTACTGAAGTAGCACTCTGAAAAAAACAGGGAATGTGGCATTTTTATATATATACATAATATTACATAAAATAATCCAGATCAAAACGGATGCAAGATAATCAGCGCATACGTGTCAATCGTTACAGTAGGTCTGCTGCCTTGGAAGTAAAATGAAATAACTGACCTTTTGCTTCCACATTTGCACTGATGCCAAGGTATTTCTGTCAGCAGATGTAAAAGAAAAAGAAATTTTTTTTATTAATATACCGCTTACAGCAAAAAACAGCATTTATTTGTGTTAGTGCAGAGAGCCCCATGCTAACAGTGCATGTTCTGCCGTGCTAGGAGCTGCCCAAACACTTACTGAAAGTCCCTGAAGGACCTGTTCGGAAACACGTAGTTGGGGTTACATGGTTTTTCACCAGTTTGTTCCAGAGAATGGAGAGAAGGCTGGAGCCCGCTTCATTTTTATGAGCTGTAACAACCGAACACACTTGGGGAGATACGCTGCTTCAAGTGAGTTGGTAAAGTTAAGGCAGCTTAATTTCCTCATGGAGAGAAGCCCAAGCCCAGTCCTGGATCCACAGACTAAGCCATCTAAGGGTCAAGATGGAAATGGGTGGTCAAAGTGAACAACTGGTACCCACAGTTACCAGAGGAGAGATGAGGAGGCTTGGTCTTTGACATTTAACTAGGTTACAATCTGACGCGTTGAAACCCTGGGACTGCTCACAGCAGTGAAGTTAAAGATTTGCATAAGTGATTTCAGGAATGGGGGCCTGAGCTTTCTACCCAGCACCACGGAGGAAATCGGTAGCCGTGTTGTGAATTGAACCCAGATTTCCTGAACTTCCACTCAGCCCCTCGACCAGATGACTAGGCCTCCTCCTTCAGAGAGAAAATGTTACTTTAAAATAAATCCAGAATCTATGTTAATCTAGTATTATATCAAGAATATTTGGAAAATCTATTGAATCACAATTGTTTTGTTATGGACACTTTTACACTATTTTCTACCAACAGAACACTTCCTTAACCCTACAGTTGCATGGTTTCTGACCTAACAGAACAAGACGCAACGTTGCTTGAAACTCTTGTTAGAAGATAGGGAGCAATGGCTTGCAACTCTCAGTCTTCCTGAAGAACTACATTCAAGCAAGCTAACAAATAAACTGAACAAACAAGGGAAACATTTTGAAAGATAAAATATTTCAAATACTAGCAGATGAAACACTTATTGTGAAAAAAATAAAAAGCCTTAGGAATAATAAAAAAAAAAGATCCAGTTTGTTATATCATAATTATATTATTGCCTCAGAACAATCTATCTATTTTCTTTCTGAGAATATTTTCAAGCAGTTGTTTTTGAGCAATTTTCCTCGTATGAATAATCAGTCTTTTGAAGCATGACTCCAGTGTAAGGTCAAAGTTGTTTTTTATATTCTCCAAGCAGCTGAATTGCTCTCTGCTTATGTAATACAGATGTCAAGCTGCTTGAAATACTTGTGCACTTTTGTGACTGCTAAGAAAAAGAAGTACTCTCTACAGCATTTGATTTAGTCAATCTGAAATTTTGTTACTCGTTTAAAATCAATTTTTAAGTCTCACCAAGCTCATGCTTGTTCAAAAACTGCCTTCCTTACAAACAAAATGCAGTAACTGCTAAGATTTTAGCAATGACTTTTTGTCAGGATTCAACGGTGCTCACAGCGGGGTGACAACGTTCCTCAATTTTTAGTGAGCAAATTTCAGGCAATTTGGAGTCTTACCTGAAATACCATTGAATCTGACTGGCAATTGGAAGTTTGTTTTTCATCTTGTGAAACACGTACAGGTAATTCTGATCTGAGAGAACAAACTTTTGGTCCCACTAAGCCTGGGTAGGTTTTGTATCATTGAGGTTATGTAAGTTTTGTCTTTTAAAAGACATAATAATTGTAATTATGACAAGATTAGGAGTAACAGGGATAGTGTATAGCATATTTCAGCTGGGGAGGGTGGGAGAGGAGGGTCAGATATAGATGCTATATCCACTGGCTTTGTGTAAGCTTTGGAGTTTGCCTGTAATAGACCAAGATCAAATTTACAGCACAGCTTCAGAGGTGGGCTTGTACAGCCCGGGTACGCTGCAGCAATGCAACGTCTACATGACCAAAAGGCTTAATCTAAGATAATCATTGCTATTGTTAGGGGTCCAGACCCAGCCTCTGGCAAAGTGCCATTTAATAGTGCTTAGCCTGCTCCCAGTGACACAGGGCTATTCAGTATATCACACAGAATTACTGGCTCAGATTTCCACGAGCTCAAGGATCTTTGCACAGTTGTCTGCTGTTCTGTGTAGACAATTCTAAATTTTTCAGTAAGACGGTAAATATTTTTCCCCCCTCTTCCCAAGTAATGAAATTCTAGGAAAATATAACTAAGAAGTTTTCCAGAATCTCATAGATATCACTGGTTAGATCTGAGAATGGAAAACCAGTTTGCTGGTGGAGCCACAGAGCTTTCAGCTATACAAAAAAAAAAAAATGCTCCTTATTTTTCATGACTACAGTATGTCGTGTGTTGTGTGAACCTTACATCCATGTTAACAGCCCCTTCACCTGTTTTGATGGTAACAATTTGATCTAAACAACGTAATTGTAAATTACACCTTCTCAAGAGAACCTAAGAGTCAGCTTTTTTGAGAGACCTGTACATTTAATCGCATCAACAGTCACAGAAATTGGAGTTGCTCTGGTAATCTGTTTTATTCATCTTCGCCTCATCTTCCTCTTACCACGAGTTTGACTTTGACGGGAAACAAAGGAATTTGAATTGGAGACTGCTGCTGCCAAATTTCTTAGTGTTGTAATTTGGGTGGTTCCTGTTCTCTTTCTAGTTATTATTCAGCTCAAAATGCACCTTCAATGGTACACAAAATCTCTGTTTTAATTTGGGAAGTAATGCATCAGAAGAGTTCAATTTCATCACAAAAAATCTTAGCAAGGTGTATACTCACAAAAAATGTCTACATTTGGTAGCTGAATTGGAATTAAATCAGAATATCTGAACCTTCAATCTCCATTTTGGACAAGTTATAATCTTTTTCATTTTCTTTGAAGAACATTTCTTTGGAAAGCAGAACGGAGCTTTCCTATCAAAAGGTTGCAGCTCTAACAAGAAAGTTGTATTTGTATAACAGTCTAAAATATGGCTCATTTCTTAGCAAACGATGTAGAGAAGGCAGTATCTGTCCACTTTGGGAACTCCAAAGAAATAGAACCTGCCATAGCCGAAAGTAGCCTTCAGGCTGTAGACGGAAACTATCTTCAGGAATAGAAAATCAACCCAGCAGGGCCAATGACAGAATTACCAAACTCACAACTTGAGAAAACAGCGTTCTTGCCAAAAATAAATCAGAAAAATCAATTAGAGACAGAAGGTAGGGACATATGGGTGGATATTCTGAAGGAATATCTGGAGAGATAGGGAGACAATCAAATTGGAAATAGAAAAAGGAGGTCTCATAGTAACACTGCCTTCATTTAGACCTTGAAATGAGATGTGCCCACATTTAAGAGCCTGAATTCTCAATATGTCCGATACAAGGAACACTGAAATTGGCTGCCTAGGCAGTTGCCTAAAACAAGACAAAATACAGCCTGAAGTATCTCGGAAACAGGGTCTTTGGGAGAGTCCGGCTGTGAGAAAGAAACATACTTGTTCCATCAGCACTAATAGGCTGGTGACATAAACTGCTTAATAGCATTTGGTTACTAAAATCTTTGCGTCTATGGAGGGAAATAGCAGAAGAATAGACTAAATTAAATTGGACAATCAGGAAGGAACTGACGAAAACTAAGGTGATAGAAATGAAAAAGAATATACAGCCAAGAGATTTAAAGGTAACAGAAATGACAGTTTAGGTGCTGATTTGAGAATTGTTGGGTTTGAGAAAGCCTTGGCTATATGAAGTGAGCAAGCAGAGTCTGATGTTGCCAGAAACAAGAACAAAGAGAGCAGAAAAATTTAGGAAGGTAAAATGGAGGATGGTATTTGAGTCAAACATCTCATTAAAAGAGAACTGGGAGGGGAATAGAAACACAGACAGTATTGTGTTTTTCTCTTCAAAGCAAACAAAAAGTTAATACAATATAAAGGAATAAAAAAAAAATATGCTGAAGAAAGGCCAAAACTTTAAAGGGAGCTTATATTCCCATATTTATGAGATTGTATCATGAATACAGTTTGAGCAGGAATATTTCCCACTAAACCCAAAACTTTAAATGATAGTTCTTCAAAACGTTTTCCAGTGCTTTACGTTTCCTGTAATGGAAAATGTTATCCTTCATTAAAGACCAACTAGACTGTCAGTATTTTCCATCAACCTCTATTTTCTACTAGGTCTATATTATAATTTAACAACATTCTTGATCTTCATTTTCCCATCAGTCCTGAAGAACTATACCAATTTTCCCTTCTATGTTTTCATCAGTACGGAAAAGACTCCTTTCCTCTTTGTGGAGTCCAAACCTAGAACATTTGCCAAAAACTCAAGAGAAGTACAAAAAGGAGAGGTAGGAATAGACGTGACTCTTTTGTGCTCTTCCCCTCCTAAAGTCAAACTGGCAACAGAAACATAACGTCTTTCTGAAGTCTTTCCCTAAAATCTCTAGCTGTGACTATCATGTACTCTGTAACTGCTCATTAATCCTATTAAAGTATCATCTCATAAGCCCTAGTTCATACAAATTCTCCATTGACTTCAGTGTAAAGAGATGCTTGCTTTGAGAAAGTCCCTTCTCCAGACAGTTTTAAGGAAACCAGAGACAGAACGAGAGATTAAACTTAACAGTGACTTAGAGTCCCAGGAATTACAGTATGTGTGTTTCCTCACAAAACCAGTCCTGATGCTTCAACTACATTAATTCCTTCTTTCCTTAAACATGACACATTGCATTCAGCATACATGTTCTTCAGTAGACTGCCACTCTTTATGGTACCTCGGCTGCTCAGTCGCTGTACCTCATCAGCACAGGCATTTCTTTTTCCTTTGTCACACACAGAAAATACGTAGCACGTGAGAACCACGCTCTCAGCCCTAAGAGGGTCCAGAATATTACACGCAAGTGGTAAATTATTCTGGCTGTATACCAGCTCCCTGACATAAGCATCTACCTTGTATCTCAGTTTTGGACGTGAAGCAAAGCAGCAGTTCTGAATTACGCTCATTAAACCATCAACAGAGTTGTCTTTTGAGGGCCTTCAGTGGAAAATTCTGCTTGCTTTAGGCACCTGTTGTAGGAGAATTGACTTAAACTAACAAGTGGCAGATTCAAACACAAACGAAACAAACCATAGCAAAACAAAACAAAAATATTACATTTCTTCATACATTACCTAGCTGAGCTGTGGAATTCTTTGTGGATCCCAAGAGTTTATATGAGTTCAGAAAGCACCTCAGTAAAGTCCTAGAGTAAAAAACCCACTGAAGGTCATTAAGCATAAGAACATTAGTGAAGTGTTAGGCGAGCTCTCTGCTACAAATTGCCGGAGGTTGAAAGACCATCTTGGAGGGAAGTATCCTTACACACTCATTCTCATGTTCTTTCCCACACATTGGTGAGGATGAAAGACAGAATTTTGCACAAAGACTTGCTGTCATCTAGGAAGGCAACGGTTATGTAAGAGAGCTTCTCCAAATGGTGACAACTTGCATGAGGGGAAAATGCTTAAATCAAATAAATTGATCGCTTTCCCATCCTCTACTACATTTTATTATTGGCTGATTTTATAATGTTCAATTTTCTAATGCAGTTCCTTTAAAGTAATAAACAACTTTTTTGGTAATGTTCGGAGACAATGAACAAAAAATCATACAGCATTCCTTGTTTCTAGGTCGCTATTTAAATGAGCCTTTTGGGGATACCAGCACCAAGCAGAACTGTGCCATCTGCTAGTCTCCAGCCAGCTTTCCTTGTCACTCTCTGGCCTGCTCACTTGTTCTTATCACTGGCAAATGCCCATAAGCAAGTGGTCTAAGCGGGTGCAAGTGAGCACAACAGGGTATAAAACCGTAAGTGACACAATCAGAGAGAAATGTAGTGTCAGCTCAGAAGTGAAGGTGCTGGTAAGAAGAGATTCTCAAACTCCAATTTTATTTTCTCTCTTTCATTCATAGTATCTATAGCCAAAGCTTGAAACAGGAATAGAATTCAGCTCTGTCGGATATCTCCTTCGCTGTATTCCTAAATTAGCTCAGCTGTTTTATATATTAGTCACACAGTTAATTGCAGGCATTTCTAAGACTTAGCTAGATTAGTCACCTGTGGTTTTGCGCTTGATTCATTGTCTTTTTTACAGCTTTTACTTGGGTTTTACATAGCAAGATGAAAAACAAAAATTAATATGAGAAAGCATATTTCAGGAACTAAAAATAGGCTACAGCATGTATTAAGTTACAAGAACACTTCTGTGGAGTTATAGGATTTCTGTAAGTGGACATCCATAAAGTGTGTTTGTCCTTTTGTCTTCTAGAGACTTAACATGATTAAGCTTTTTATCTGGCATGCCTTTTCACTATTGAATCTGCATGAAATCTCCCTAAATTCTCTTTATGCCTTTCCAAAAAATAACATGAGCTCTTTTAACATGGTCTTTTTTATTGTCTGGACTGTGTTTTGATTTTCTAAGTGCTTTTCAAGGTTGCAATTCATTAGCTAAGAAAGTTTCGGTTACAAATACAAAACTCAAGAAATGAACCCAAGTGAGTAGAGTAAGGGTCCACGTATGGCATGTCCTTCGGAAATCTGAGATCTTTCTAACCGATTTCATTCTAGATGCTGTTTTTGAATCCTATAACGTGAACTTCTTCCCTTTGGCAAAGTCAAACCGATAAATGATGTCACTGAAATGAAATTCCAGCATGTGTAAGCATGGAATTTCTATTACTGTGCCCTTTAACTCAAAGGAGTTTTTTGCAGCAGAGCCAGGAATGGACCCACACACAATAAAGGGAAAGTTGAAGTCGTATATTCTGAATTTTCTCCTGTGAGTCGTTTTGTGCACGAAATTTTGTGATTAAAGGCCAAATGGAGAATCCGGGTGAAAACTGGGCAAGCTGGCCTTTAGCAAATGCAATTGTCTCCTTGCTTGAAGTACTGCCTGTGGGAGCTGACAGTGTGGGACCCATCTAGGAAGAAATTGGGAATCCTCACTGCAAGACTGGGGCACACCTTGCTGCTCTGCTGTTAGGGACAGTCACTCTAATCTCAGCTGTCCATGGACTCTTCCCACGGATCTTTTACTGTTGCAGATCCAGCAGAGAAGAAATATGTGATGCTACTCCTATTAGCACACGTCTACGCTTGCCCAGCTCACAGTCTATGATACTATTTTTTGGCAGCGGTAAAGACAGGTTTTCAGACAGAGGTGATGGGCAGATACCTGTGGAAGCAGAAGGCCTTAATCTCCTCCAGCTCCTTGAATTGCTGAAGTCAGGCTGGGGTCTTGAGCTTTTTGTTCCTTAAATTCCCATCCAGCCTACCAAGGCAGTAACCGAAGCACCATTTTGCTTGAAGTGTTTGGACAACGAACTTCCTTGTGCTACTCGGAAACCTTGTTATCAAGGACCGAACTGAAATTCAAAAATCTGTTAGAGGAACAAGGAAAGAAAACTCCCGGTTTGCTAGTAAACATGTTCCCACCGAGGCAAAGTTGAGCTCCACAGGCGCTGCGGGAAGAGGAAAGCTTAAACCAAGAGCAGTGCCCTGAGGTCAAACAGAAGAGAATAGTCAGCCCTCCTAGTAGAGTGCTGTCTGAACATATCCAGCACTTTATAATACTGAAGACACTATATATTCTAAAAGAATACCCTAAAGCTTAAGTCTATGCATTCAAATGTTTGCTGCACTTTTTATCTTTGCACAGTCTTGAAGAACACAAGCATTAACTGTATTTCAGTAATGAATTTAGACGTAGCTAATCAGCCCATTATGCAGTAAGCTTGGCGTTTAAAACCCTTAAGTGTGCCAGTCTAATTTCGGCAGTTAATTTTCCTCTTTAGTGTATTTTTACAATTTCTTTTCAAACCAGCTCTCCAGATACGCAAGTTCCCCAAATGCTACTTCCAGTGTAAATTATCAGCCTTTCCACATTTAGGCACTGGAGATCAAGCTTTGCAAAACAGTCCTACATAAAAGAAGGAGAAATAAAACTCTGGGAGTCGCAGAAAATAAGTGTTTAAACTTTACGTCTTAGCAGCATATTGGGGTTAAGCAAGAAAATATTTTTGGAAACTTCCTTTGCTTGGAAATGGAAAGAAATTGTCATTTCAGTAATACCTGAGGGAGGAAAGAGGAAAGTGTCTTTCAAATATTCCTTTGGAAAATAGAAAAAGCTATTTTCAACCTGTTCCTCACCATTCTCTAGTGTCCATAGGAGACAACATATAAGATCTACTCTAAAACTGTTTTCCCTTTTTTTTGGTGACTAGGAATAATTCCTGTAACATAAAGATGCTAGAGTTCTCCATGGATGCATCTGGGTGGAGATGGCCATTTTCTTATAGGCATGGGTGGCATGGTCTATACAAGATACAGATGGGTGTAAAAGGACGTCAGATTGGCCATGGAGATCCTTTGGACCCAAAAGAATGTTTTCTCATATCCTTGTTTATTATTTGGAGTAAATAAGGAACATCTGTGTTTAGAGGAAAGACGATCATCATTCCGTTAATTCAATTACATATTTTTTATTTATCTTCCATCCTTTCTAGATGTCAAGAATAACATACAGATGAC
This sequence comes from Cariama cristata, assembly GCF_000690535.1. NCBI lineage: Eukaryota > Metazoa > Chordata > Aves > Cariamiformes > Cariamidae > Cariama > Cariama cristata. The sequence goes on from NW_009599045.1 coordinate 8,989, forward strand.
ACTATGATTGTATAATAATTCAGCTAAGGTGTAAACTCTCAGAAACATGCTGTATGGGCTTAGATCCTGTATATTTAGCACTATCCTGGTATTTGTCATGGAATACTGTTACTCTGCTGGAAGCACTCAGGAGTAAAATAAAAAATAAAAATACAGAAACTGTAATATATTTCCCTTCTTGAAGGATTCTTTTTTCCCAAAAAGTGCTTTCAGATTTACATTTTATAATTCCACATAATAAGGTTCATCTGAAATTCAGACTGTAAGTGCACTGCTACTTGGAGAACAGATACAAGCATATATCCAGTACCTGAACCACCCCAAACTGGAAGTTACTGGGTAACCATCTGTAGGAAAGTGAGTGGAGTCCAGGGCCTTCTCGTCCATTAGTAACTCATAGGTTTGTAAACGTATACAGTCAGATGTGAGATTACCCTGTCTGAGCCAAACTGACCAAACATAAACAAAAATGTAGTAATGTTAGTCAAAAAACAAAAAACCATCATTGTAGGTTTCTGCAATAGGTTTCAGTGGCTCTTAGAATTTCTGTGATTTCTGAGTCAGAGTGCTTTTTAAAAATTAGCATTCTTTTCTCTGTTGTCTTCCAAGAAAAACTGATCCAAAATAAATATCTTTGGATTACTTCAAAGTACTGATTTCTGCCATATCTGAGCAGCTCTAGGGGCCTAGAAAAGCACAGCAAGTTTCAGTGATAAAATGACTATTAAATTATCAGCATTGAATTAGAGTATCTCTGTGTCCAAGACCAACTACGAGAAAAAAATGACAAGATGTTGCATGGTTGGGTAATAATTGTAGTGCTGCATTCACTTCTGTACTTCTACATGAGACAGAGTTTGCTTGGGTGTGCAAGTTCTCAAGGTTGGCTGAAATTTCTTCTTGTTCTGAGGGGAAAGTACTTACGTTAATAAAATAGGCTGGGAGAGGATATAAGTTCCTTTTTCCTATGTAATCACCAGAGCCGATCACCAAAACTGATCATCCAAATTTTTAGTGCTTCTGTATCAGTTAGATGAGATGGATTATGGAATCATAGAATCATTGATTCATTATGGTTGGAAGAGACCTCAAAGACCATTCAGTCCAACCTTCTACCCGACGCAGTTTCTGCCATAAAGGCTTCCTGTGCTCTCTTGAAGACTCATAATGACTCTGAAATTACCACGGCATTTCTCTGATTTGTGCTGGGAAGATTTTAAAGGAAATAAACACTTAGGTACCTGCATAAGATCCTCCTCTTAATCTAGATTCTGTATACAAAAGCCTGTACCATAAAAGTTGGAACAAAAAGACAATGTTTTCTAATGGTGTTTCACCACTCTAAAGTAAGACAATACCAGGAGGTCATTGCACTTACTCTTAGGTGGTACTGGTAATGTGAAATCAAAAGTCCAGCTGGAGCACTGGAGCAGTGCATAGAGCCAGAGAGACATTTAAACATGCCCCGATGGAATCAGAGCAAGAAGAAAGAAAAGTAGCAGTCCAATACACTGAACCAGAAATTTCCATGTTTGGTTTGGCCACTAATTTACTATGGTAGGTTTCTTCTTTGTCTGGTAGCTGAGACCATCTTCTACCATCTGTACAAGCATGGAGGCTGTTCAAAACACGCACATGCAATTGGGTCAAGAAATCTAAGCCCTAACACACGATTTAGGCCCAAGGCAAAAGGACGTTTGGCTGCAGTCTGCCACCATGAGGCCACTGTATTTTCAAACTATAGTACAACTGCCGTCGATTTATTATTGTATTGATTAGAGTTTTAATGTCTAGAAACCGTTGTATACATACGGATACACCAGATGAAGCATCATATTCCAAAAGAGCCGATACACTTGACAATCTTCAAAGTCATTAAGACTTTGAAGAGCAGTATTAAATTGCTCAAATATAGACTTCATTAAAGCAGAGAAAGTTGAAGTAAGCTAAGGAGAATCCATCCAATTCTATAATCTACAGTTTACAGGGGAGCGAGGTTGTGAGGGCCTGAGGAAGAGGGCAGGAGCTAGCTTGCTCAGAGGGACAGAGCAGGCAGGTCTCTGCCAACAGGTCTTGGGTTTTGTGGGCTTGGAAGGCTGTTACAGCATTTGTGCCTGTGGAGTTTCTACAAGGACAAAGTTAACTCATATTCTTTCCATGCAAGGATCACCTTGTCAAGTGCACATCTCATGTTTTTAGCCCCTCGTGCATTTTATTCCCATGCAGAGCGTGGGTCATCTGTTACGTGATTCAGATCTCTTCTGTAAGGAAAGCAGGAGCAGTGTCTGACGTTCTTTGCAATACTCTGGTTGATCAACTGTTCCTAATTTCCCCAAATTGTTCCTTTTTCTAGCCTCTTTTTCCTTTGTTCTGTAATTAGGCCCACATGTTCCTATTTTTAACTCCTCTAGTCCTCAGGCCCAAAACATGTTTCTGGTTGTAGATGCTGCCCTTCTTTGAACTTTTGCCTCCCTGACTCAGCCGCTGAGTATCCGAGCACTGGACTACCCTGGTGCCATCGGTGCCTTTGCCACACTCGCTCTCCGTGAGCCAAATTCACCGGTTTTGTGCTTTGACCACCTCAACACACAGCCAGCAGGAGAGAAGGACAATGTACACGGGAGGGCGGAGGGGACCGCAGTGATGGAGGCTGCTGTGCCCAGCTGTCCAGCATCTTCATCTCGTCGGTAGTTATCTATCGCAGGGCTGATGTCAGCCGGGGCCTTCTCAGGAAGAACAGAGATTCAGCTGATTTAAGTCCTCTGACTCCTAATGCAGCATGGAAATGTTCTTTGCTAGTATTTAGCTGTGGGTAGCCATGAAAAGTCAATTTGAAAACAAATGGAGCTATCGCAGGGTAACTTTGCAAAAAAAGAAGCGCTACTTGGCAGGAATGAGATGAGGATAACTGCAAAGAGGGAACAGAAGGAATTGCAGCAGAGGGGGATTAATAAAGCAAAAGAGAGGTAAAAAGAGAAAGTGGGAAAGAG
>NW_009599045.1:12009-18433 GCF_000690535.1 Cariama cristata
GGAAGAGAGGAAAGTACAGAGTGATAGCAGCACTACAGTGAGCACGGGACAAGCAGAGAGATGCTGGGAAGAGAAAGGGAAAAGGAGAAAAAGGTACAATGGAGGAAAACAAAAGCAAAAAAAATCAAGGGGAAATGGATACAAAGCGGGTGAAAGAAGTCGCCCTGCATCTTTTCCTTGGAGTAGACAAAATGCCTGAAAGATTTTCAGGCTGCTCTCAAGGCTTTTCCAACAGCGCAGCACCCTCGCGGGCTCCGATACTGCTCCAGGAGGTGCAGCCCCAGCCGTGATGACAGGTGAGATGTGTCCTTGTGCCGGGAGATCTGGCTCAACGGCAGCTGATTCGGGAACCAGCAAGTACAGGATTGCCTGGGAAGGATCTAACTGTATGATCAGAAGGAGGAAAACTGAAAACAAAAGGCAAAGCAGAAAAGGAAACCCACAAGACAGTTAATCCAGTCTCAGGAGCTGCATGGCCCCGTGCTTGGCATTGCTCATCGGTCTGCGGGAGGAGTGCTGAAGTTATATTTTTGTTATTGGCCGGGGATACCGTCACTCCTGCGAGGAGGCTGTGCATGTGGGGAGCGCGGGCTTGGGCCAGACCGTCCCGTCCCATTCCATTCCTCCTGCTCATCCAGCTGCTGTGATCTTCCTCGTAAACAAGCTGATTATTTGTTTTGGGTTTTTTTTCCCTCGTGCTTGCTTCCAGATCCCCATTTCTTTGAACATAACAGGAAGGATATCAGACACCTTCAAGATTTTCGTTTTTTCCAGTTAGCGTGATGTTTTTCCTACTTATTTTTCATAGAAGGAATAAGGAAGAAAATTTTCCAATTGCTTTTTCCTATTTCTTTTCATTAGTCACTATGTCATGCCTGTCTATAGCTGTCCATTACAGCGTTATTACTTGTCTCCAGCAGAGTATAAATAGTCTCTGTTTACCTGGTTCTTACTTCTGTTCCTATTTAAAACATTTCCAGCAACCTGAGGGATGCCTGCATTTCATTGTGGGTATCATACCGCTGTTACAAAGATTACTAATGAAAGACCACACAAAAAGAGTCACTTTTGTCTCATCTTGTAGTGGTGTTCTGTGAGCAACTCCCTCATTGCTACCTTTCTAAGACGACAGAGTATTTGTCTTGAATACATGACAGAGACAGAAAGAACTCATACATTTTTCTTCGAGAGACTGTTTATTAAAGATTGCCTACAGCATGTATCTTTACATTTAGCAAGTCAGGCTTGAAGATTCTTTTAGGAAAAAAAAAAAAATTAAATTACAAAATAATTAACATTGTAGAAATTCATTAAAAGACAAAGTAAGAGGTAGAGGGGTACTTTAAGCAGGGACAAACCACAGGAATATAGGACTGGGGGACAATTGTGAAGCTCTCCATGGGATCTGCATTTTCCATACACATGGTGTACACATTTAGGTTCTATACATGGGAAGGAAAAAAAAATGTTTGCTTAAGGCAAGCTGCAAGACATTTTTTGCAATTCTTTGACAGAATACAACTGTGTTTAATATGGCATCATTTCCACCTTTGCATTTCTGATGTCAAGTTAAGATCATACTGTACTGATATAACAAGTTGACTAGAGAGGACAAGACATTTGTCTCACGCATCTTTGCATCACGATGCAGCATTGCCATGTCCTGAAACCTAAAACACAACTGAGGAGGCTAATTTGAATTAATGAGGTAGCAAATTTTTCTAAGAATTATAGAAAGGTTCAGATGCCACTTTGCCACCAGGGATGGATTCAAACCAATTCAAAGACAACCTTAACTAGCGAAATAAGATTTTCAAAGAAACAAATGGTCAATAATTGTACAATTTCCAGTGTATTTCAGTGATCATTTTGTCCCTTCAAAAAATTTCCTGACTGGATTCTGGAAAGGTACTGTACTTCTAAAAGAATGCACAAATTCTTTCGTTAAGGCACATTTGTCTCCAAGGTATGCATAGAACAATTTTTGCATTTACACTCATGATGTCCCTGTAAGGTAGGAAAAATATTACGTAAAAAAAATGTCCTGTTTCCCTGTCTATACATCCAAGGTAAAAACGTCAGAGTAATGGCATGTGTGCAATTCCACGCAAAGAGAGAAAAAAAGAGATGGTAGTGCAGTAGTTTGCTCAGACTATACAGATATTATCCCCCCCAAAAAGTCATCACTTAAAAGTTTAAAACCTGTCTTTTGTTCTAACACTTAGGCATAGTTCTCTATTCATGTTTCCTGATGATAAGCTTACCCTAGCATGGTGAAGAAAGGGAGCTCTGTATGAAACGCTAAATGCAACCATGCACGAACCTATCACTGATTGTGAAAGAATGAAGAAATAGAGTACAAGATTTTAAGCGGAGAAAAACTAGCAGGATAGAAATGTCATTGAAAATTCTTCCCTTTCTATTTAAAGGGGAGTCAGGGAGAAGACAGGACTAAACTCTTCTAAAGGTGCACAGTGAAAGGGTAAGAGGCAATAGTCACGACTTGCAGGGAAGGAAGTCCTGGCTGGAGGTAAGAACGGACTGATTCACTATGAGAGCAGCCAGGCACTGGCACAGGCGCCCAGGGAGGCTGTGGGGTCTCCATCCTCAGAGATTTCCAAAATTCAACTGGACAAAGCCCTGCGTAAGTCCGCAGTTAGCCTTCCTTTAGCTGGAGTTAGGACTACAGAGCCTCCAGAGGTCCCTTCCAACCTAATTTTTCCTATGGTTTTATGATTCTGCCATATCTCACTAAAATCAGTTCCTGAAGAATTCAAAGCAGCAGTAGGTACAGGTTAAATCCCAAACAGAGTACTGGGTGTGCTCTCCTGACACTCCAGCAGTGCCATGTGATGGAGGGAGGGCAGGAAAGGTTAATATTTCACTGCCAGCAGCTGGCACTGTATAAAGAACGGCGAAAGTGAACGGTTACGTGAGTCTGCCTAAATGAGCCGTTGGCATATGCAATTGCCCGCTTTTAAAAACAGATGTATTTTGTGGGCACAATTTAACATTCCATGGCTGCGTGTAATATTCTCATGGTCAGGCTGTCACTGAAAAAAAAAAAACCTTTAATGCTGGCAGTCTGATGCTGAAATACCGTAGGGCTACCGCAGAGGGACAGAGTCCTTCCTCACCCAGTTCGGGAGGCAGCCGCTTTCCAGCGACAGTTGTGCTCTGCGGGGGCCCTCGTATTTCCATCTCAGCTCACTGGGACTACCGAGCATTTGCTTCACAGATGGCCTGCACATGCATGACAAATCTAATGTATTCTGTGCACACGCGGCAGTCATTTGTCCCGGACTTCTGGGTGTCAGGCAGCCTGGTTCAGCTATTGCCCCAGCTGGCCTGCCTGCCATCTGGAAACCCCCTGACACACAGCCAGGCTCTTTTCCCTTTTTTCCCTGCATCCCTACTCCATCCCTGCCCACTCTGTTTTGGTTAGCTGGACGCCAAGGAAGCTTTGGAGGGGTGAACTCTTCAATTCCAGAGGATGAACAGCCCGTGATCGTGGCATGTACAGGAGCCCGGCAAGGTTAGGGATACAGCCCCGTGCACCATTTCCCACAAGGCACAGCTGTATAAAGACTGGGCAAAACTTACTTCTGCACCGCTGCTTAAAATAAGTGGGAGGCTGCTAGAGCAGGTGTTTGTGGGTTTTATTTCAGGTAAGTGCGATGTGGCTCAACTGTCAGCGGATGGCCGTTTCTTGAAGAGTGGTGTTTTTCCAAAGGAGGGAGCTTATCTCTCGTAAACTGGTATGGGTGAGCAGTCCATTTTAATCAATTTTTTTCCTGAGGGCAAATGATCCCAGTCACGTAGTCTCATGAGCATTTTCTGATCGTTTTGCACTAAGCAAAGACCAAGCTTGAATCTCTGCAGTTCTTGACCTTCAAGCTAAGAATGTTACTCTATGATTATACTATTTAATGTAAAATATTCATGACTGAAGAAAGGTTCATTATCAAGCCAAGGTCTACGTTGTCTTCTGTCAGCATGTACCCTGGCAAAGATCCCAGAGTCAATATGAATTTCGCGCAATTACATCCAAAAGTGGCTAAATCCAAACATGTGGTGCCTTCTCAGCTTTTCTGTTGAGAGGAAGAGATGGAGAGAGGGGTTAAATTTCAAGTCCCAAAATTGTAGGATAAACAAAGCAGGAATCCTCTGGTTGACTGTTCCATTTCTGGGGTCTTCTGGCAGCAGGTATAATTTACAGTGTCCTCTGAACTCATCAATGAAAAATTGGCACGTCTGCCATCTACGCTTGTGCATCTGTTATTCCATTTCTTTTGAGATCATTAACCACCATTAGGAATCTGGAATAAATGTGTACCTAGGAGAAAAAGCAAGAAAAATGAGTTACCAAGTCCTGACTGTTACTTGGAAACTTCTGCACATGTAACTAGAGAGAATATTACAAAACGATTGTGGGTTGTTTTACAGATTTCGAAAGTGAAGAAAGCACTTGAGTCACCCCCAAGAAAAGAAAAACAACCCAAGAGGAAAAGACCACCTACAACTGATGAGGGGCCAGACACCTGCCTTTAATTGAGTGCCTAAAGAAAACAGTATATGGCCACCCTTTAATTTGTAATGAGTTCTGACTTGCTTTGACACAAGCTATGTGAACTGCCTTGTGTGCTGTTAGTTGACAGTAAGAAGGAAATTCTTACGCTGGAGTATGTTGTGTATCTGTGCAGACCTGAAGTGTGGTCCAAAATGTGAAAATGAGAATAAAAACCTGCCTGGCTGAACACAAAATGCGAAAATGTGCAGTACAGGCTACGCTGGACAGGTATACTAATCCTATGCATTGAAAGGTAACAGCGTAAGTGCCTTTGTCACAAAACGGCTCCTTCTGTCTTTCTCCTCCTTCCTGAAGCTAATGAGGAAGAAGATAGTGATTTTATGATCTAATATGGAAAAAATACATTACTTGCTTACCTGCTTGGAATTGAAGCAAACACAGATGCAAGAATAGACAAGGTCAACCTTAGCCCTGAACTTTTTTTTTTAACTCTGGCTGCCTCCCTTCATCACTTCCTACATCATTGTATTTCTGACACTTTCTCCTGAAGAGTTTATCCTAACTATATCGTGGCCAAGATCCTAGCCCACTTTGCGTTCCTACCTTTCTATTGCTGCTAGAAATATTACTGCCCTTCTATCCTACTGAAGTAGAAAAAAAGCTATCATCTGTGACTGCTTTCTCCATCACCCCACACATCCAGCTCTTTTCCGCTCTCCTCTCAAGCTATTTCCAAGACCTTGTTCCACTGCCCAAACAGTTTTTCTCTCTTCCCTCATCTCTCCCCATCACAGTCTTCTCTCTTCTCCTTGAATGCACGAGTGCACACGCACTTTCTGCCAAAATCATCTTTATAGCTGCTCATTCTGCCTGTCAAACCTGCCTCCTCGGGCCCTTCATTGCCTTCCCCTTCACCACCTAATGTGCTCAAGCTCTTGCTGAAAGCCAGGAACCCCTCTCCAGCTCTGCCTTCCTGCCCTGCTCCCCCAGATTCTCCCCTTGCCAGCCATGCGAACTGCCCTGTAGCTGCCCCTCACACCCACTCGCCTGTTGCCATTAATGTTGTGTTCCTACACAAGGAATAACCTTTGTATACTACTGTACAAAAGCCATGTTCTTGTCCTCCTCTGAAGGGACTCAATAGTAGCTTGACGGACACTGCCAGTATCTGGTCTGTTAATTAAATAATTTGCTACGGTTTGAAGAGTACACTACTTTTTAAGCCAGCATCATCACATAATTCAGATAGTGAACCTACTAATTCACTTTAACATCACGACTTCACTCAGGGGCCTTTTCCAGTCCCACTTTCTGCTGTTGCTATGCATTTGACGTCTTGATCTTGAAAATATTTTCCTTTTATTTTGCCGTTGTAGTTATTGTCGTGCAGTATCTGCTACAGGTAGCTCGAGATAAAGAGCAGTGCCATTTCTGAGAGAGAAAATCATGAGTTCAGAGTGCGCACAGCTCAGAGAGAAAATTTCCCATCAGTTAATTCACTTTAGGCCAGGCATGGATTTATTTCTTTTGCAGTTTATTTTGTAAATCCAAAATCTCTGAAAAACTGCAAGCTTTGATTTGATACAAGGATTTTTAAACCTGGACAGTGATGTTACTTTTTCATAATTTGTGCTTACAGCCTTGTGTTAAATTGCTTTGGACTTACTTCAGAGAACAAATAATGTCAGCTGTTCACTGTACATTTTGCATTACTTAAGAGGGGTCTCGGCTAAATGCCGTCATGACATTTCTGGTCTGAAACTGCTCTTCCTTTACATCAGAATCCATCAGATCATAGTAGCACAGGATCAGGATGAGGAACAAAAGTAGCCCCAGTTGTGTGTAATTTTAGCTCTATAACAGTCTATATATTATTTTTATATATTATATCTA
>NW_009599046.1:0-302 GCF_000690535.1 Cariama cristata
GTAGTGGCGTCGGGAGATCCGTGCAATTCGGAAGTGAGTGCACGTCTGGTACAAGTACCTGTGTGTGTGTGTGTGTGTGTGTTTACACATATATATTTATTGTGTGATGAAAATAATTCGATCCATAAAACGAGGAAAGTTCTTCTCCAGGCTCTTCTATGTAGAGGGCATGTGTGGAGGGGAAGGAAAGCCTTAATTTTTGCTTTTACTTTTTTTTTTTTTCCTTTGAAGGGTTTACTTTGTAACAACTCCCTTTCCCCCCCCAAAAAAAAAAAAAAAAAAAAAACGCTGGTGTGTTTAAG
>NW_009599046.1:333-1325 GCF_000690535.1 Cariama cristata
CAAGCGATTTGTGTGTCAGTTTGCCCCACCCCGATGGTAAAGTCCCTTTTGCCCTAATCCATAGTCTGATCACACACTCGGCCCTTAATGGGGGTTTCAAAGCACTTTGAAAGAGGAGGAGGTGGTTGGTGTGTGTGTGTGTGTGTGTGCGTGTGTGTGCGGTGGGGATGGGGGTGGGGGTGCCTTGCACTGGCTCCGGACACAAAACAGAAATTCACGGGCAGAGGACTTCTCCCCCTTAGGCTCGCCTTCTCCCAGCCAGCGGGACGCGGGGTTTTTCCACAGCACGCAAGAAGCCCCTTGCATTTTAAACTTCCCCAAATGTGCCGAACGCGAAACCCGGCCCCCTTGCTCGCCCTTTTGCCAATCCCAGCTAGGAAAAGTTAGCAATCATGGCACTTGAGGCTCTGCGAGAGTGGACTTTGGCTTTTAGAAGTGGGGAATGGTGTTATCACACACATGCACACACCAAAAGGCAAATGCTGCTTCTCTGCTCTTGGTGGGTGGAAAGGGGAGAAGTGCTAGATCAGAGGAGGGGGAGACATGCTTTCCTTTAAGAGTTTTCAGGCAAATTTATGTTTGCAAATAAACGTGCCGGAGGTTTGCATCTTGTCCTGTTAGCGGGTGTATCGAGGGGAGGAAAAAAAAAAAAAAAAAAAAAAAAAAAGGCTGGGACCGATGTCCCACTGAAAATGCCTTCTGGGTCCCTTCGGGCTGGGGCGGAGGGGGGCGGACTGAAGGTCAGGCAAATTGCAGAATATGCGTAAAATAAGAGGAGCTTTTCCAGCGGCCGGCTTTGTGAGGCTGAATGGGTGCTTATGGCAAGGCGAGAGGGGGTAATCTGCCTTTTGCCCAGCTGTCCCGGAGGTGTTGTCTCAAACCGTCTGCCGGGCGCCTGGCATTACCCGGGAGGGGAAGGCTGCTTTAGCATCTCTCAGGGGAGGGCAGGGGGGAAGAGTTAAAAGGAAACGTGGGTTTGACTTTCCTGATAA
>NW_009599047.1:0-228 GCF_000690535.1 Cariama cristata
TCCCCTGTGCCATATTTCTCCTTGCAGCTCGGAACTGTCTCACTAGCAAGACGTCCCACAGTCTGCTGCTCACCGCTAGCCTCCAGTCACCCCGTGGAGTGGCCAATGTCCAGGCCAACTTCGCCCTCACCCCTTTGATCTACACTGCCCAGGACTGCAGCACTGCACAGGTATGCCCTCCTGAGTGCCAGGATTCCGGGGGCAGCTGGGGAGGGGTGTAATCACTGA
>NW_009599047.1:476-812 GCF_000690535.1 Cariama cristata
GGGGGCATGGGGAGACACTGGGGATTCTGGGGGGCCAGATATCTTTGGACACTGGGGTGGGAACGGGAGGCATTTAGATGGGATAGTTTGGGTCCTGGGGTTCCAGGGTGGGGTACTGGGGACTCTTGTGGTGAGGTATCAGATATAGCAGGATGTGTATGGGGAATGCTATGTTAGGACTCACCGGGTAGCTCTATTGGAGGCACTGGGTTGGAATACATGGGGCACTGGGTTGTGCAATTGGTGGACAGTACAGTAGGGTATGGAGGTACCAGTGTGGGGTGTCACAGTCTCTGGGATGGTGGGAGCTGAAATCACAATGAGAATCAGAACCAG
>NW_009599048.1:0-562 GCF_000690535.1 Cariama cristata
TACACCGGCCCCGGCCGTGCCCCTGGGTAGGACTCACCTGCAGCTGCGGCAGCGTGGAGTTTCCTGGAGAATCTACAGCAGTTCTGTTGCGTTCACACTGCCTGGGAGCCTGAGCCGGGCACGGTTTCTAGAAGGGAGCGTGGTGCGTTACGTTACCCCACAGCAATGCCTGCGGGAGGTTTGTGGTTCTCTGAAATCATCTGCCTGCCAGAGGGCTGTCTGGGCTGGGGACGGCAGCTGGAGAGGCAGGAGGACTGAGCGAAAATGGTTTTGGGGAGATTTTTAGGAGCTGATTTTGCGTACAGCTGAGCGTGCTGTTACACATCTAGCTTTGTCTGTGCAACCATTTGCGCAACCACTGTCTTGTCCCTGCTGCTTCTGCAGAGTCCCCAGATGCTGGCCGAATCCAGACGCCCTTTGAGCTAAGCTTGGTACCTCTAAGAAATAATTCGTAGAGGTTCCTGAGCAACAGGAAAGCCAGGATGGGAGCCCAGACCCTGGGGGTTTAGACCAGGTCACCGGCTACTCGAGCCGGCTGTGCCAGGGGCTGCTGACCAGCTGG
>NW_009599048.1:635-4747 GCF_000690535.1 Cariama cristata
TGAAGCGCTTCCATGGGCAGGCAGCTAGCGAGCCAGGCTTGTGCTGGGGCTGAGTCACTGCGAGCAAAACTGTGTCGTGGAAATAATCCTTCTGCTCTTGCGGCGCTTGTTTACTTCTGTATTTCGTGTGAAGAGCTCTGCGAGCAACTGTGCGTTACCCTGGTCTGGCTTGTGCGGGGGTGATGGGGGTGGGGGGCAGTGTCCCCTCTGGCTGCTCCATCCCCGACCCCTCCTGCATGCTGGTAGCATCCAGGCATGGGAAAATCTGGCACAAGTTTGGGAGTTGGGTGTGCACACACCGGGTCATCTCTGCATTGATGGGGGCTGATAGCTGCACGCACAGCCACAGCCACCGAGCGCAGGGACTTCAGAAGATGGAGCTGGGGGGGTGTGTGTGATTGTCAGGGGTCACAGAATCACAGACTGACTCTTCACAGACTATTCTTGAGGACCCCCGGCATCTCCCCACCCTCCTCAGGACCCCACCACCATGCTTTGCTCTCCTCACCAGGGAAGCTCTGCCATGCTGGCCGACCCTCGCTGCGGCCGTTAAAGTCCATTTGTTGTCCCCTTAGTAGAGAGAGAGGATCGTTTACTCCCTGCTTCTCTCAAGCTGTTGTTGCTGCATTTGGAGCCTGGTCTCACGTCTTCTCTGAGCAGTGGCTTCAATGGGCGGTGTTGGGCTGGTCCCTCAAACCCTGACCTCTTCTGCAGGGGATTCCCTGCACGGAGAGCAGTTCCCACGCAGGAGAGTCGGTCACGTCTCCTGCTGTGACTTGGCCGCCTTTTACCCTCTTTCCAAGCACTGGCCAGAAGCAGATAACCTCTTTCCATTCCTGGTAACAGTTGCGTCGAGTGGGATTCTGTTATTTCAAACAGCCTCTTTGCATTTTTCTCTTTCCCCTTTTTACAGATTGCAGAAGGAATGGCTTTTATCGAGAAGAGGAACTACATCCACAGAGACCTGAGAGCTGCCAATATTCTGGTGTCAGCAATACTGGTGTGCAAGATTGCAGACTTCGGACTGGCCAGAGTCATTGAAGACAATGAGTACATGGCCCGGGAAGGTGCGGGAGCTGCTGGGGGCATCTGGCCGCTTTCTGAGGTGGTGAAGGGTTGTGGGATTCCCTTAGAGCCGCTTATCAACATGTAACCTTGGTGGCAAGGACCTCGTGAGGAACGTGCTGTGTAAACGGGCAGATGAGGGAAGTGCCTCTCGTTTGCATCGCTTCACATCTTCCTCTTTTGTTTGTTTCTTATTCTCCCTATTTCACCACCAGTTTCTCAGTGTTTGGGTTAGAGCTCATGTTTCCCGTTGGATTTCTTTGTCCAGGTGCCAAGTTTCCCATTAAGTGGACTGCACCAGAAGCCATCAACTACGGATCTTTCACTATAAAATCAGATGTCTGGTCCTTTGGGATCCTCCTGACTGAGATCATTACCTATGGGCGCATCCCATACCCAGGTAAGGAGGTGAAACGCCTCCTCTAGTCTGGTTCCTTCGGGGCCCCATCCATGGGTTCTGTTTCTCCATGATGTTAGATCTCTGAAAACAGAGGGAATGACGAGAAATCTGAATCTCGCACTGGGAGCAGAGTTCAAAGACAAGGTCTCAAGGTGGCAATTCTGTCAGGGAGCCACAGAGAGGAGTCCAGAGAACGAGGCCGTCTCCAAGCAGCCTGCACTACTCATTCAGCTACATCCAGTGTTTGGACAAGAGCTGGCCTAGAGTGGATAATTAGGAGGATTTTCTCCCTGGGAGTCCTCAATGGAGCCCAGCTGTTTTCACTGACCTAACGTTTCCATGCCGACATGACATGGCTCCCCTCAGTTTCCACAAAGCAGAGCTGGGACACCTCCTCTGGAGAGCCCACATAATGGGTGCAGGTAGTGATGACTTTGGGGTGCCCACTGCTTTGGGGAGAAGGGCAGTTACTCTATATACTGCCTTGGGGCTCATCCTGCAAGGAGGTCCTGAGCTTCTCCAGCCCCATGGGAAACCAATAGTAGTCAGGATCCCCAAAAGAACTGCTCTCTGTTTCTAAGCTAGAAGCTCATGTTTCCAATGTGAGAGGACAACTGACTTGCCCCAGGCTGTACTGCATGGCCCTGGGAGAGCGGGTATTGTACACCACGGGTTCCTGGCTCACGGGTTTGCGTCGCAGCACTAACAACCCGCCGTGTTCTGCCTCCTGCAGATCAAGCATGTTTGGAAGGAGCACATCAGTTCAGGGCTGATAGCTGGGCCGGGTGTTTTTGGAAAGGCTTGAGCAATCTGTAAATCATCATCAATAGGAACCACCCTGTATTTTATACTAACTGTTACTTTGGTACCTTTTTTTGAATGGGAAATTATTCTGTACAGGAAAAGTAAATGTTGCTACAAACCGACCATGAAGGATCCGGGGTGGCATAAAGGGCTGTTCTGGAGGACCAGTTCTGCCATCACACTACCTTATTTTTATTGGAAGGAATGGCTCATTAAAGACTCAGCAGGTGGAGAAGAATAGCCTTTATTTTTTTGAAATTTATACAAAATGATTGTAATTCCCATCTGATCTGCTCAACCGGGGTACAAAACTGCATGCTACAACTAACTCAGCATCCCAGTTGTCGACATGTTTCCCTGACCAGGAGTAGCAGTTCCCCTTCCCAACCCCTCTAACCTGTCCTTTTTCTTCCTAGTGACTTTGTCCAAAGCGTAGGCAGTTTTGGGTTTGGGCATTTCTTGCCTTTTAAAGAAATCAGTGATAAACCATGAAATGTTGACCTGTCCTGCCCTATTTCTCCAGGGATGTCGAGTGTGGAGGTGATCAGGGCCCTGGATCGTGGGTACCGGATGCCCCGCACGGAGAATTGCCCCGAGGAGCTGTATGACATTATGTTGAGATGCTGGAAGACCAAACCAGAGGATCGTCCCACCTTCGAGTACACGCAGAGCATTTTGGAGGATTTCTTTACTGCAACAGAGAGCCAGTATCAGCAGCAGCCGTAACTCAGGAAGCTTGGTGAAGACAGCGGGTACCCTGCACTATTCCCGCTGTGTTAGCGGCAGCGAGCACATGCACCCTGCTCTTCCCTGTCCCACTCATGATCTGCTGGCGCACGCCTTCCTCTGCCAGCCTGGCCCAGGAACCAGAGCCTTGGAAGCAGGGGCATGAGGAAGCCGTGCTCAGGCCAGCCCTCTGGGGCTGCCGGACGGTGGGACAAGCATTGCGGGGCCATACCTTGTGCCTTTCGTACTTGCCTGAGTGCCCACGAGGCAGCTGCTCTGGGAAGCACTGGCTGGACGGTGGTTGCCGGTGCAAGGAGGGATGAGGCCAGGCTTGTTTCAGCTACAAAGAAGAAAAACCCAGATTATTTCTTTTAAACCTTCTGAGATCTTATCATGCTGTTTTGCAAAAGTAGGTGCTTTAGCTGCAATGGCCTTGGCAAAATGCCATTACGCTCCAGGCATGCTCTGCAGCACCCATGCCCTCCGGTCCCTGCGTGTCAGGGAAATCCCAGTGGATTCCCACCCCGGGCACAATGCGATGCAGCATGTCGGCTCATCCTCGATGCGGGATCCTGGGTTTTGAACGTCAAGTGTCGCAGAAACGTCTCTCTTCTCGCCTTCCTGAGTTTCCTTCCTAAGTATTTTTCACGGTACCCCCTCTGCAGAGTGCATCTTTGGTGAGGCTGTGCCGGTGAGGTGGGCAGCGTGTGCCGTGGGGTACGGACAGGCACAGGCGGTGCTTTACGAGGAAACCCCCGGGCCCCAGGAGCCCTCTCCCGCCGTGGCCAAGCCCCGCTGCTCTGCTCGCAGTTGTGATTTCACGTCTGCTGGGGCATTGGCAGTAGCGGCGACAAGCCCGGCGTTCCTTGCACATTCATTTTACGTTGTTGTTTATTTTTAGTATTTAATGATGGGTTATTTGGGGAGAAGGAGGAAGTTTTTTAAGATTGCCCTGTACGTCTTACAGCAGGGAGCTTCTGGGCCTGTGATTATATTTTCCTCATACAAGGAGGCAAACACCGTTGCTTCTATGCTTTTATATCAGCTTTGGAAGCTGCTTCTTGTAATCAATAAAGTATTTATAAACCTCTCGTCTTTTAGCCTTTCCTCACCTCAC
>NW_009599049.1:0-1545 GCF_000690535.1 Cariama cristata
GGAGGAGTGGTCCCCACCGCCCATGCTAGCTTTTCGGCCCCATGGCGCATCCTGCCTTATTCCTCTCCGTAGACAAGAGCCCTCCCCAGCTCCCAGCCTCGGTGCCGGGCAGAGAGTCCCTGACCCCCACCGAAGAACTCGTGTCCTTGCCCTCCTCGTTCCGCCCACGTGTTGTTTGCTGTGGCTCCCTAACCCCGGCTCTGCTTCCGTAGCTCTTAACCGACACAGCCGAGAGGTTGGGAGGGGACCCTGCCCCCCTACCTGCCCGGTGCCACCACTGCTGCCCGGCCCCCGGCCCCGCTGCCCCGGCAGTGCTGCCCTCCTGGGCAACTGGTGCCATCTGACCCTCCTGTCCTCTCTTCCCACCCCAGATGCAGGTGGCCCAGCAGGCGCAGCTCCGCCAGGAGACGCAGCTCCTCCAGCAGACCTTCCTGTCGGAGAAGGACGCCCTGCTGCAGAAGGAGAAATTCATCGAGGAGGAGAAAACAAAGCTGGAGAAGCTCTTTAAAGACGAGGTGAACAAAGCCCAGAACCTGAAGGCAGAGCAGGAGCGCCAGCAGAAGGAGATGGAGCAGGAGAAGCAGCAG
The DNA here is from genome assembly GCF_000690535.1 of Cariama cristata. Classification (NCBI taxonomy): domain Eukaryota; kingdom Metazoa; phylum Chordata; class Aves; order Cariamiformes; family Cariamidae; genus Cariama; species Cariama cristata. Next base: position 588 of record NW_009599049.1, read on the forward strand.
TTGAAAGCCATGCTGGACGAAGCCAAGAAGCATCAGAAGGAAGCAGAGGAAAACGTCCGGCACAAACAGGAGGAGCTGCAGCAGCTGGAGAGACAGCGGGTGCAGCAGGAGAAGCTCCTGGAAGAGGAGAACAAGAAGCTCAGGGAGAGGCTCGAGCAGATGCAGGAAGAGTACAAGGCCGCCCTGGCCCAGACGCGGGAGATCATGATCCAGACAGATGACCTGCCCCAGGAGGACACGGTTACAACCACGCGGCTGCCGGATACCAAAGCTGTGCCCAATGGCAGAGACGCGGTGGACGGCTTAGCACAGAATGGGGAACCGGAGTTCGCGTTTGACGGCATCCGTCAGAAGGTGTCTGCAGAGAAGCTGGCCGATGCCGGCATTTTGAGCCAGGAGAGCTTAGACAAGTTGGCGACGGGCGTCGTAAGTGTTGGCGAGCTCTCGCAGAGGGAAGATGTCAAGAAGTACCTGCACGGGAAGAGCAGCATCGCCGGTTTGTTAATCAAGCCCACCAACCAAAAGATGAGCATCTATGAAGCCATGAAGAAGAAGCTGCTCAGCCCCGGCACCGCGCTGGTCCTCCTGGAAGCGCAGGCTGCCTCTGGCTTCATAATCGACCCTGTGCGAAACGCGAGGCTCTCGGTGAATGAGGCGGTGAGAGAGGGAGTGATTGGGCCAGAACTGCACAATAAGATGCTGTCTGCTGAACGGGCGGTAACCGGCTACAAGGATCCTTACACCGGCGACAAGATCTCCCTCTTTCAGGCCATGACGAAGGAGCTCATCGTCAGGGAGCACGGCATCCGCCTGCTCGAGGCCCAGATCGCCACCGGTGGCATCATCGACCCCGTCAACAGCCACCGCCTGCCCGTCGAAGCTGCCTACAAGCGTGGCTACTTCAGCGAGGAGATGAACCGGGTCCTCTCCGACCCCACTGACGACACCAAGGGCTTCT
>NW_009599049.1:1597-2193 GCF_000690535.1 Cariama cristata
GACGGCCCCGGACCGGGGCCGGTGCCCCCTGCCGCTCACTGACCAGGCAGCCAAAGCGAGAGAGCTGGTCTACACTGACAAAGAAGCCAAGGACGTCTTTAAGAAGGCCACGGTGACGGCACCGTTTGGCAAGTTCCAAGGGAAGACGGTGACCATCTGGGAGATCATCAACTCCGAATACTTCACTGAGGACCAAAGGCGGGACCTGATCCAGCAGTACAGGACTGGCAAGATCACGGTGGAGAAGATCATTAAGATCATCATCACGGTTGTGGAGGAAAGTGAGAAAAAGAGCCAGATGTGCTTCGAGGGCCTCCGGGCCCCTGTGCCTGCCGCTGAGCTGCTGGAGAGCAAAATCATCAACAAGGACCTCTACAACCAGCTGCACCAGGGCAAGAAGTCTGTGAAGGACGTGGCGGAGACGGACTCTGTGCGGCAGTACCTGAAGGGCACGGATGCGATTGCCGGCGTCCTGGTGGAGTCAACCGGCCAGAAGCTCACCTTCTATGACGCCCTGAAGAGAAACCTGCTGAAGCCAGAGATTGCCCTCTCCCTGCTGGAAGCGCAGGCTGCTGCCGGCTACATCATCGACCCCG
>NW_009599049.1:2618-3709 GCF_000690535.1 Cariama cristata
GTCGCAGCAGGAGGAGATCTACACAGAGAGCCAGGCGAAGGAGTGCTTTGACAAGGCGACCGTCGAGGTCCCGGTGGGCAGCCTGAAGGGCCGGACAATGACCATCTGGGAGCTGATCCACTCCGAGTACTTCACAGAGGAGCACAGGCGGGAGCTCCTCCGACAGTACAAGACTGGCAAGGTGACCATCGAGAAGATCATCAAGATCGTCATCACCATCATCGAGGAGGCAGAGACCAAAAAGAAGGAGAAGCTGACGTTCAGCGGTCTGCGGGCACCTGTACCTGCCAGCGAGCTGGTGGAGTCCCGCATCATCAGCAAAGCCCAGTACGAGCAGCTGAAGGAAGGCAAGAAGTCGGTGAAGGAGCTCTCCGAGACAGACGCGGTGAGGAGATTCCTGCATGGCAGTGACTGCATTGCCGGTGTCTATGTGGAGGCGACCAAGGAGAAGCTGAACATCTACGAGGCCATGAAGAGGAACCTGCTGAGGCCCAGCACTGCTGTGGTCCTCCTGGAGGCCCAGGCGGCGACTGGGTTCTTGATCGACCCCGTGAAGAACCGGAGACTGTACGTCAACGAGGCCGTGAAGGCTGGTGTCGTCGGGCCTGAACTGCACGAGAAGCTGCTATCGGCCGAGAAGGCTGTCACTGGGTACAAGGACCCCTACTCGGGCAACACCATCTCCCTCTTCCAGGCCATGAAGAAAGGACTCATCGTCAAGGAGCACGGCATCCGCCTGCTGGAGGCCCAGATTGCCACCGGCGGCATCATCGACCCCGTCAACAGCCACCGCCTCCCCGTGGAGGTGGCCTACCAGCGTGGCTAATTCGACGGGGAGATGAAACGGATCCTCTCCCACCCCCCCCCCGACGACACCAAGGGCTTCTTCGACCCCAACACCCATGAGAACCTCACCTACATGCAGCTGAAGGAGAAGTGCATCGAGGACCCTGAGACGGGCCTGTATCTGCTGCCTCTGCGGGAGCCCGAGAAGCCTACCATGGTGGAGACCACCCGGGTGTACACGGAGGCAGAGACACGGAAGGTGTTTGAGGAGACGCAGGTGGAGATCCCCCGAGTCAGCCGGCCAG
>NW_009599049.1:3768-6167 GCF_000690535.1 Cariama cristata
GAGGAGTTCCAGTCGGGCCGTGTGTCCAAGGAGCGCATGATCATCATCATCATCGAGATCATCGAGAAGACTGAGATCATCCGGCAGCAGAATCTCACCTCCTATGACTACGTCCGGCGCCGCATCACGGCTGAGGACCTCTACGAGGCCAAGATCATCTCTCTAGACATCTACAACCTGCTGAAGCAGGGCTCCAAAACCTTCCGGGAGCTCCTGGATGTGGAGACTGTCTGGAAGTACCTCTACGGGTCAGGCTGCGTGGCTGGCATCTACATCCCCTCCTCCAAGCAGAAGCTCAGTATCTACCAGGCCCTGAAGAAGGGGCTGATCAACTCTGAGGTGGCCCGCTCCCTCCTGGAGGCCCAGGCTGCCACCGGTTTCATGATCGACCCCGCAAAGAATGAGATGCTGACCGTCGACGAAGCGGTCAGGAAAGGCGTGGTGGGGCCTGAAATCCATGACCGGCTCTTGTCCGCAGAGAGGGCCGTGACCGGATACAGAGACCCATACAGCGAACAGAAGATTTCCATCTTCCAGGCCATGAAGAAAGACCTGATTCCCAGCGAAGAGGCCCTCAAGCTCCTGGATGCCCAGATAGCCACCGGTGGCATCATCGACCCGCACCTGGGCTTCCATCTGCCCCTGGAGGTGGCCTGCCAGCGGGGCTTCATCAACAAGGACACGTACGACATGCTGTCTGAGCCCAGCGAGGTGCGAAGCTACGTGGACCCATCCACGGAGGAGAAGCTCAGCTACACGCAGCTCCTGAAGCGGTGCCGGAAGGACGAGAACAGCGGGCTCCTCCTGCTCCCGCTCTGCGACACGAGGAAGCTCACCTTCCGGGGGCTGCGGAAGCAGATCACCGTGGAGGAGCTGGTCCGTTCGCAGGTGATGGATGAAGCCACGGCCCAGCGCCTCCAGGAGGGCCTCACCTCCATCGAGGAGGTCTCGAAGAACCTGAAGAAGTTCCTGGAGGGCACCAGCTGCATCGCTGGCGTCTTTGTGGACTCCACGAAGGAGCGGCTGTCCGTGTACCAGGCCATGAAGAAGGGTATCATCAGGCCAGGCACTGCCTTTGAGCTGCTGGAGGCACAGGCAGCCACGGGCTATGTGATTGACCCCATCAAGGGCCTCAAGCTGACGGTGGAGGAAGCTGTGAGGATGGGCATCGTGGGCCCCGAGTTCAAGGACAAGCTGCTCTCCGCTGAGAGGGCGGTCACCGGCTACCGGGATCCCTACTCCGGAAAGCTCATCTCCCTCTTCCAGGCCATGAAGAAGGGCCTGATCCTGAAGGACCACGGGATCCGCTTGCTGGAGGCCCAGATTGCAACGGGAGGCATCATCGATCCCGAGGAGAGCCACCGCCTCCCCGTGGAGATTGCCTACAAGAGGGGCCTCTTCGACGAGGAGATGAACGAGATCCTGCTGGATCCCAGCGACGACACCAAGGGCTTCTTCGACCCCAACACAGAGGAGAACCTCACCTACCTGCAGCTCATGGAGCGGTGCATCACCGACCCAGAGACCGGCCTCTGCCTCCTGCCCCTGAAGGAGAAGAAGCGGGAGAGGAAGACCTCCTCCAAGTCCTCCGTCCGCAAGCGCCGGGTGGTGATCGTCGACCCGGAGACGGGCAAGGAGATGTCCGTGTACGAAGCCTATCGCAAGGGCCTCATCGACCACCAGACCTACCTGGAGCTGTCGGAGCAGGAGTGCGAGTGGGAGGAGATCACCACCTCCTCCTCCGACGGCGTGGTGAAGTCGATGATCATCGACAGGCGCTCAGGGCGCCAGTACGACATCGACGATGCCATCGGCAAGGGCCTGATCGACCAGTCGGCCCTGGACCAGTACCGCTCGGGCACCCTCTCCATCACCGAGTTCGCAGACATGCTCTCCGGCAACATGAGCGGATTCAGGTCGCGGTCGTCCTCCGTGGGATCATCCTCCTCCTACACCGTCAGCCCGGCCCCGACGCGAACGCAGATATCCATGTGGAGCGACCCGACCGAGGAGACCGGGCCGGTGGCGGGCATCCTGGACACAGACACGCTGGAGAAGGTGTCCATCACGGAGGCGATGCGCCGCAACCTGGTGGACAACATCACAGGGCAGAGGCTGCTGGAAGCGCAGGCCTGCACCGGTGGCATCATCGACCCCAACACCGGGGATAAATGCTCTGTCGCCGACGCGGTCAACAAGGGCCTGGTCGACAAAATCATGGTGGACCGCATCAACCTGGCGCAGAAGGCCTTCTACGGCTTCGAGGACCCGCGGACCAAGACGAAGATGTCGGCGGCCCAGGCCCTGAAGAAGGGCTGGCTGTACTACGAGGCTGGGCAGCGCTTCCTGGAGGTGCAGTACCTGACGGGGGGCCTGATCGAGCCCGACGTCGAGGGCCG
>NW_009599050.1:0-249 GCF_000690535.1 Cariama cristata
AGCCACCCATGGGGCAGGGCTGGCCCCTCTCCAGGAGGGAAAGCTCTTACCAGGTACCCGATGGGTGACTTCTTGCTCTTAGAGAACTTCTCCATCTCCTCCCAGTCCCCACGGTTGGCCAGGGCGCTGATCTTCAGCCACCAGTACCTGGGGACACAGATCAAGCCGGCTCCTCCAGCTGCCAGCACCCTGCAGCCCCCTGACCCCAGCCCCACAGCACAGCTCCTGCCCGGGGTGAGCCCCCACGCC
>NW_009599050.1:391-1616 GCF_000690535.1 Cariama cristata
CCTCCTGGAGGTGCCGCTGGAGCCGCAGGAGCTTGATCTGCTCCTCTGTGGCCTGGGGAGCAAAGCACCAGCCTGAAGGGTTCCCGTCCCAGCTCTGCCCATGGGGCCCAGAGGCTCCCTGCCCCGGCAAGTGATGGCAGCAGCCCACCCCACCTTGGCCATGGAGCAGGACAGGGGGACCTGCAGTGCCATGTGAAGTGGAGGTAGCCCAGCCAAAGCCCTGTGCCCACCAGCAATCCCCCACGGCGCTGGCTGCGCTCACCTTGGCAGCAAATTCGTTTTTGGCTTTGTAGTACTCGTCCAGGGCATTCTGCAGAGCTCCTACTCGCCCTTCGATGCGCTGAGGACAAAAAGTGTGGCCACTTCATCCCTGCCGCTCCTACTCGTCCTTCGATGCGCTGAGGACAAAAAGCGTGGCCACTTCACCCCCTGCCAGCATGGATGCCATGCTGCAGGGACAGGGCAGAACCCTCAGAGCCCCCCAGACCGGGCAGGGGGGCTGTCTGGTGCCGAGACATGGCTAAGGTGAAGCTCTGCTTCTACAATGCTTTGCTTGATGCCCAGAGACAGGCAGAAGGCTGGGCCCTGCCCAGCCCTGGGTGGGATCCTGACCTCCCGGCACACGCAGGACAGGCACAGAGCCCCGAGCGATGATGGCCCTGGGGTAGGCGTCGGGGAGCTTCCTTCTCACCCCCGGAGGGTGGAAACCCCCCTGGCCCTGGCTGTGAATGCCCAGCTGGGCTGCGTGGGGCAGAGGCAGCCACCAGATGTGAAATTCCCCCCTGCCCCTTCCCCAGGGGACCAGTTCCCCCTGGCCATGCGGCTCCCTGGGCGAGGGGGAAGCAGCCTGGAGCCCACCAGCCCTTCCTCCCCACTCCTCCTGCCGCCACTGGGCACAGACCTTCTCCGAGTAGCTGGAGTGGACGTGGAAGTTGCCAAGCTCCTGGTGATTGTCATCCTGGTTATACAGGTCCTTCAGCGTCTCCCGCTCCTGGTGCTTGCAGAACTGGGGAGCGATGGAGGGGGGTGAGGGCATTTGGGGATGGGGAGCTGCCCCCATCCCCACCACGGTGGCTCCCGAGGGCCAGGCACGCGGCGGCAGCCCCTACCTGGCGGTACAGGCTCAGTGCCACTGGCTGGTTCTGCAGCGTCATGAAGAAGGTGCCACGATTCAGCTCGTTCTTCAGGTGGAGCACAACGGTGTAGACTGGGGCAGAGAGCACGG
>NW_009599050.1:2498-3205 GCF_000690535.1 Cariama cristata
GGATGGGGACCGCAGCGTGGCCAGACACTGCCTCAGCCCAGGCTGCTCAGGGACGGGGCTGTGGTGCCCAGCTCGCGGGGACCCCCGTACCTGTCCAGCAGGACCTCGATGGTGAGCCGCTTGTATCTGTGGGGACAGTCAAGGGACGTCTTGGACGGCAAAACCCCACGGAGCGCAGGCAACGTGTGCTGGGCACCTGCATCCCTCCTGGCAGCACCCCTGCCTGGCACCCCCGGCACATCCGTCCGCAGGGCCAGCTCAGCTCTGCAAGCACCACAGACCACCTCCGTGGGGTGTCATGAGCGTAGAGGTCTCAGCTACAGACCCCTGCCACGTGGACCGGGGCACAGCTGGTGCCCGAACCCCGCAGCGATGGCAGCTAAGCGGTTCTGCAGCTCTCTCCACCCCATCTCACTCCACCTACGAGGTGGCCACCCCAGCAGGGCCCAGAGCCCCAAACGGCACTGGTCCTGCCTCGGCCAGATCCTGCACCCGCCCCAGGGTCATCACTCGCACACCGTCCCACGGAGGATACTGGGTGAAGGTGAGGGGGATGCCGATCTGGTAGTCCCGGATAGCGTTGAGCACCCGCAGGTCCTGGCACATGCGCACGAAACTCTCCGGGGGGAACTTGTCGATGAAACACTTACCGAAGGAGGCTGCCTGCGGGAAGAGGTGTGCGGTGCTGGGGCTGTGCCGGCCCAGGT
>NW_009599050.1:3284-3668 GCF_000690535.1 Cariama cristata
CTCGTAGCCAGCGCCCTCGATGCCCTGGCTCACCGCCTCCGGGAGCAGCTTCTGGTCCTTGATCTCCCGCAAGTACTCGTCTGCCTTCTGGCTCTCCTTCTGCGGGGGAGCGTGGCCCATGGGGAGAGTGGCAGGGTGCTCACCCGTCAGGGTGAGCCCTGAGAGCCCCCAGCACCCCTGGCACCTCAGCCCTGGCAGGGACCTCCGGGATCTCCCCCTTCAGTGGTTTGCACCAGAGCCACCCCAACCTCCCGAGGGGCAGGCAGGACCCGAAGCGGGGTGGTGGGCCGTACCTCGTACTCCTTCTGTGCCTCCAGCAGAAGTGCGCCCGGGGCCATGGAAGCGATCTTGAAGATCTCCTGGCTGGCCTCTGCAGAGACGGGG
>NW_009599050.1:3742-4251 GCF_000690535.1 Cariama cristata
TCACCGTCCCTGCCTGCAGCTCCGGGACCCCAGGAGAGCACGGTCACCACTGGCCCGAGGAGCTGGGCAGAGCCGTGGTGATGGACGGCTCGGGGTTGCTCTTCCAGCCCTCACAACTGCAGCCCCCAGTAAACACCAGTCCAAGGGTCCAAGAGATGGAGACAGGGGCAGCGGCCAGAGCACACGCATCCCGAGGAGCGATTCCTCCCCACAGAGCCACGGCAGCTCCCGGGCAGCTCCACTATGGAAGCGCGAGGGTGGCAGCAGTGTGGGAGAGAAGGAATAGGTGTGCCAACCTGTGCCAGGCCTCAGCTCGAAGCACGGCGGGTCCGGCAGCAGGAGGAGGCGGGCGCAGCCCCCACTGAGGACACAGGGGCACAGCAGAGCTGGCAAAGGAGGGCACCCGAACTGGCACAGTGCTGGGGAAGGAGGGAGCCCAGGGCCAGGCAAGGGACTGGGTTCAGAGCCCTGCATTAGATGGCTGGTGGGGCTGAAGGCACGGCTCTGCT
>NW_009599051.1:0-2389 GCF_000690535.1 Cariama cristata
GCAAGAAATAAATTTGCCAGCGCGCTCAGCCCTCTGCTGCGCTGGGCCGTCCGCCCCCCAGGACGTGGCGCATCCGTAACGCCTTTGCGAGGTCACCGACTTCTCTTTTCCCAAAATCGGTGACTTTTACAGCAACTAATCATCTCTGGTCTAGATTTGCTTTGAGGTATCTGCCAGTGATCCTCTCCTCCGTCAGATTCCTACCTGTACAGAAAGAGGTAAAACTATTTTTTTTTTTTTGTCCCAGATAACACAAATCAAAAAGAGCACATGTACATAAAGTTCAGAGGTTAGTTGTAAAACGAGCTGAAGGCTGACACGGCTACGTTGTCATCTCAGAGGATGGGACGCTCTGTCCAGGCACTGCTGTGCAGTAAGGGACTTTCTCACAAGCACCTTCCTACTTCCACAACCTGATCTGCTGCTGCGTTTTTTTCACAGCCGCCACTGCCAGCTCTCTGAGGTTCTGTCAGGTGGGTCCTACCAGCGTTAGCAGCGGTGGCTTGGGCAGACTTTCACCTGTGTCATTGCAGTTTGCCTGCTAAAGCCATCAGTCAGATTTTTTTCTATGTAGCATTCTTGAGTTCCTCATCAAGTCTGCTATGCTGTTTTGTAATCCTTCAGATGTGATACCAAATCGGTGATATTTTATATGCTTTATGCATCATTTGAATTTCAACTGGGAGGAACATTTTTTTTTCATAATTATGTGCAGCAGAATCCAACACTGAACATACTTGAAAAACTGGATGCTATTGTAGTGTACCGTACTGCAAGCCTTAAAACAGCTCTGTTGCACGCCGCAGTAGCATTATTATTCTACAGTAGCCAATACCTCTGGCACTCTGTATTAAGCTGCTAACAGCAATCCTGCAAGTCACTGTCAACTCCAAGGGTATTTTCAGCTAATTCTCATACTGCTTGTGAGAAAGGTCAAAGGGCAGCCTCAGAATACAGCTACAGACCAGATAGCTAAAAGTGGAAGAGAGAAGACTTTGGGATTATTGAAATATTTTATTAGGCAAACATTTTTGTTGGTTACTTTGTGATTTCTGTGTGTATTCCTTATCTTGTGTTCTTGGATGTTTTTTTTCTTTGCTGAGGATTGCTTATTCAAAAACATTAAGGGGAGTAGGTTGGACATAGAGGCTTGTTTTCATTAAGAAGGAAAGAAGAATCACAATTCTTCTTCCCTGTCTTACATTTTTTTAAAGAAATTGTTGGCAGTATGTTATGTGATGGAGGTGAGAGCTGTGATGGATTTAGGGCTGCTCTGTAAACCTTTAAATATATTCTCTGTGTTTGATCACTGTGAAAGATGTGTACTGTGTTAGTATGTTGTTTCAGTGAAACAGCAGATTTAAATAAACAAATAAAAGGAGGAAACAAACACTAGGAGAAAATATGCCTTGTCAAATATTTCTGAGGTTGTCAAAAAGGATGTTAAGCCTAGATGAAGCTGACTCTGGGCATTGGGTCCAAACATATTAGCTGAGACAACAAGGAGCATCTATGGATTATCCTTAAATGCGGCTAAAGCTAGAAGCGTGATGAAAGGGAAGAAAACTGAAAGCATGTCTGTCTCCCTGCCAGAGGTTAGGGGGCCTGGGAACGAAGGCGCTTACTAGGTCAGTGGATGTACTAGGGCAGGATAAAGCTAATTACGAACTCTATTCGTTTATGATCTGCTTTCCTCCAATTAGCATTCAACAATAATTTAAGGAAGTTACTTGGAGATGCCAAAATAATATTTACTGCTGGTCATAACTCCTGGAGTAGTGCCCGGTTCGATCTCTTGAACGAGCGCAGTCGCTCTGCAGGGTACTGCAGAGCAGATAGAGGAGCTGAGTGCCACGGCCCTGAGTGCATCCCTAAGCCTTACTTGCCCTCACCTGGGGCACGCTCTCCTGACCTGAGCTGGGCTGTAGGAGGGCCTGTGCCCGGCCTCGTCTCTGACGTGGTGGCCGACTTGACTTGGGGCCTGACTTGTCACTTTGCTTTTGCTTGATGGCAAAACCATTACTGTCCCCAGTCCTGCCCTGCTTGTGTGGCGTTGTCATCCCTGGCTCCAGGCTCACCTTCCCTCCCGGACGGGTCCCAGTCTTCCTGCTCCCTAACGTGGAAAGTCACTGATGTGCCTGGGTGCTTCTCACCTCCTCTTTGAGTGCAGGGCTGGGAAAAGAGGGACGCTGAGTTCAAAATAGCGTCAACTTCTGAAATGGAAATACAAAATGAAGGTACACGCCAAACTGGCTTGAGGTTACAGGACAAGAGATGAGGTGAAGGGGAGTGACTAAGTTAAAAACAGAATGGAGGCAGGGAGAGGAGTGAGTGTAGGTGTAGAAGCCAGTTAGTGTGAGGTTTGGGACATAACTGCGGAAACGTTCAG
>NW_009599051.1:2401-2730 GCF_000690535.1 Cariama cristata
CAGGAACATTTCACAAGGAAATTTCTGCTTGTGGTATGTATATGCAGAAGCAGATGGGATCAGACAGTGATGATCAGCTTTTCATATGCTTTTTAAATTCAAAGAATTAAAAAAAAATTAATGGGTTCATCAGGTGGGAGGGAAGGGATGAAACAGATATAGTAGCACGGAGGGGTTTATATATAAATGTATCTAAGCACAGCTAAGGGATTGAGATGTGAGTGAATGTGCGGAAAAGGAGAGAGATCCGACGTGCTTACAATTAGTGGGATCTCCGTGTCAGATCAGGTGATGGCCCACTGGCTGCTGGCATTCCCGTGCCCCCTCCC
>NW_009599051.1:2761-4965 GCF_000690535.1 Cariama cristata
ACAGGGCCATCCATGCAGCAGCTCCCTGGAGAGTCTGTACCTGCAGAAGATGGAGGTGCCTGCAACTGACAGTGGGCATCCAGGGACCAAGGTGCTTACACTCGTTTGGACAAGTGAGGGGGAAGAGGATACAGGAATGGTGAATGTCAGAGCAGATGGAGAGGTTCCATGTGACTGCTGATGGCCAGAAAACATTTTATTTTTTTTAATTTCTGCTTGTCTCTTACTGTAGTGTAGAATGTCTATGCTCCTTTTAGTTTTATCTTAATGGATATGCTCTTAATAAGTTTAAAAAATGGACTCATTTGGGGTTGTAGAGCAGAAAGAGCTAGGGACCCTCCTGTTTGTTTACTGCACAAATGGGTGCATCCTGCCGCTATTGGTCCATGTTAGTTTCTCAGGGCCCTTTGAGGCAACTTTGCTCATTTTAAAGCTCCCGGAAACCTGCAGAGCCAAATGCTGTTTCCTTCACACATGCCTGGTATCCATCCAAGACACCCCAGATACTGCTCAGGAAGGCTCACACTTACGTTGTTCTCATTCTCTGAACAGTCATGCCAAGAACGTAGCCAAGAGACGGCCAATAGGTACATTCAGTCTGCGCCTGGGCAAGTCTGCGAGTTCCTTGGAGATAAAGGTGGGCTCTTTCTCTGTGCTCTGTGACAAGCTTAACCCTAACTCAAGCTGGTCCTGGTAAGCAGCATCAGTTTGCATGTAAATGGTTTCTCTTGTGTTTCTGGTCTCCCAGGGGGGTAAGTATCCCTGGAATGCTTTTAAATATGGGCCAGCGAGTTTCTTGCCAACAACCTCTCTATGTGACAGCACTGCAGCTTGCTTGCATCTGACAACAGAAAATGTCTTTTGCATTTAAAACAATGAAGTATTTTTGTGTGCGTATTTTTACAATGTCTGTCTGTTCTCTGTACTTGCTGCCCTTTGGGAATTCCTCTAACTCCATGGCTTCTTTCCTTCTCTCCCAGCCCCCTGGATGTAACAGGGAGACCTTTTATATTCTGGGGTAGGCTGGGAGTCTCTCACGGACTGCAGAGCAGTTGCCAGATCATGCTTAGGAGAAGTTAGATGTAGAATACAGAATGAAGCAGTGGATCTGTCTCCAGGATTAAAAGAACCAGATGGGAAAGGTCTGGGAAGTCTATAGATGGGACCTGGTGTATGCATTGGGCAACTGCCAAGTTTGCTCTGGACTGACTGCTAGCCAGAAAAGCAGATTCCCACCTTCACCTCATTTTCTTCACCTGAACCAGCAATGATGGGATGGAATATATGTGTTGTGTGGAGCTGGAACAGGCTCATGCCTCCCAGGATGGGTTCTCACACAGAAGACGATGTTACCTGTGTCTCCCATGGTGGTATGTTAGGCTGTGTGTGTCCTTGTAAAAGGAGCGCTTTTAAGAAAAAATACAATATTTGAAATTATATCTGCTGGATGACACTGTATTTTCTGTAATGTTTATACAATGTACTATGGCTAGGGCCTACCTATTCATAGTTATGTATCGCTGTTCTTGTGTTTCAAAAGCAAAGAACTGAAAACCGTGCTGATTGGTACCAAGTAGATGAAATACCTGCGCTGTTGTGCCTGGTCAAGAGAAGAAGCGCTGTGAAATTGCAGTCCCGGGCGTGTGGAAGCTCGTTCACGGGGACCAGGAGGCACAAATGCAAAAGTCACAGCACTGACGGTAGGTTCCCCGAAATGGTCTGCATTAATGGAATTTGTTTTCTCTTAAAAACAATAGAAACACATATAAATAACAGGTGGCAAAATTAATCATTAAGGAGTTTAGGAGCACCCAGGAATACCACATGACTGTAGGAAATTAATTCTATGGTTTTCTGCGTTACGCCACAGGCTGTGGGAGGAACCAGAGGTGCTACTTTTCCCTTAAGACCGCGACTTCATCGTGTGCGTACACTGGGACAGAGTAAAGGCTACATCGGAAGCATCAGTTTGACATTTATTAGATTCTGAGTTACTGATTTGGTGACCTAGACACCTTTCTAAATGAATTTTATTTTGTAACTCTTGTCCTACAGCAGCATCGCACTAGTAGACGCTGTTGTGGATCACTGGTGCTCTGGCAGCATTTAGCCATACACGCAGGTGCCAGCTCTCACAGCCTTCCATCCCTCGCCGTTTTTTGTGGCGGTCTCCGTGTGTTCAGTCACATCTGCCTCCCCCCGGC
>NW_009599052.1:0-208 GCF_000690535.1 Cariama cristata
ACGTCACATACACACTAATGCCAGGGAGGGATATATTTTTGGTTTGGGTTTGGTTGGGTTTTTTTTTCCCCTTTTCTATGTTTCTGTTTTCCCCGTGTGTTTTATACAGAGCAAACAACATTCACGAAACTATTAGAGACATGACCCCTTACCAAGCTGGAGTTTCCTCTTCATACATGGAATGCTTTTTCCCTCTCCTTCAAATATC
>NW_009599053.1:0-5196 GCF_000690535.1 Cariama cristata
CATAATGATTCCGTGATTCTATGATTCTACTAAGTGCTCTTTGAAGTAAAATCTATGAACATTTATAATCACTGAAAGTAACAAAGTTTCCTCCTTTTTTATAATATCCAAAAGATAATAAACAGATGCCTAAGGAAAGGGGAGTCATGTAAGTTCTTGAATTGTAAGCCAGTATCTGCAGTATGGAGTTTATGTATAGAAGACATGTTAAAAGATGTTTTTCAATCCCTCTTTTCCCCTTTTTTCCTTTTTTTCTGATGTTGATATTTTAAGGGTTTAGGGAAGGTTTTGTTCTTTCTTTTCAATGCTGAAAGGAAATACAGCTCGAAGGACTTTGTCATATGGATGTTGGTTAACTAGACTGGCTATAGGAGACAGCCCTGCATGCCAGCCTTTTCTATTGACAGTAACGTCTCTGGAATAAACTTAAGACACAGGAAATTCCTTAGGATGCTTTCTGAGGTAGGGGTTCATTTTTCTGACGGTCGCTTTTTGGTATGACTTACCACAACATGTTCTTCATCAAGAGAATAGCACACACAATTTCTGTGCAACACCCTGGAGGTAATACACTGTCTTTTTCCTTTTTCTTTATTCACAGAGAGAGAGTGGTGCAAACAAGGAGCCACAGCACTGTCAGAGAGGAGATTGATTCACAGTTTTTTTTAAATGAAAAAATATATATACTCTAATACTGAATTTATAATGGTTTCATTTCTGATACATACTCAAAGAACATATTATAGAGAACAGAAGTAAATGCATACCACAGCTTTTTACCTACAAAAGCCATCCTTCATACTCTGCGCAAAATCTCCAAAGCTTAGACTTAGCAGCAATTTTTTATGGAGGAGAAAAGACCTTGCTTCCATGAGAAAAATCTGAAGGCCAACCTACTGCAGAACATCTGTCTGTGCCTCTTAGATTGCATACGTGTTGCTGCTTTACTAAGAAGTGTGGGTTTGGTTATATAAACATATATTTTGGCATGGGCTTCAATGTGAATTTACTCCATGTTTGTATGCCTCTGTCAAATACGACTTAAGGAACAAAAAGCAACTTAAAAACCCTGGTGGGGATCTTTTATGTCATGTGACACCATGGTCTTGGTTCTCTTCTATGTGGACTCATTGCTACCAATGAGCAGGTGAGACCCTCACCCTGTACTTGCAAGCAGCAGGCCCTGTGGATTGTCAGCTAGCAGCCCTTCTGAGTCTCATATGCATGTCCCCACTATGAGCCAGCTGTCTTCGCATCAGTGACAGACCCTCAGATTATATTCAGACCTTGCTTGGGTAATCTTCCTTTATTTTGAATTAAGCATTTTCTTAGATTTTTCAGGCAGCAGCCTGGTGTGAAATCTGGAGACTACCAGTTCAGACAGGAGGACTGCAGAGTAAAGCGAGAAATTTCCTGAAAAATTTCAGCTTCTAGCCAGTCAGTGCCCCTCATAGGTCAGGCTGGAATCAGGATGTCCATGAAGTGGATTGTGTTTGGAATTAGTAGCAGCTGGAGGAAGTCTTAGGGAGCTTCATATCAAAGCTGCTTTATTGGTGGAAAATAATTGAGGTCATAGTGCTACTGCAGTGGAGGTTTTTATCATTCTCATGGCCATGGTTCCACATGCTATGCCTTGTATCTCTGTCCAGGACTTTTACTGACCACTTTCTTCTCCTTGTTGTAGGTTTTTATGGGCAGCTTCAGACTTTCTGCCCTCCGCATTATGCTGACACTCAGAAGAATGTACAACATGGTGTTTCTTGCAATATGGTTCCTCCTTTTGAAGACTGCTTAGTTCCCACATCAGCAGGCCAGTCAGGGCTTGGCATTTTCCATCGAACTTTTGCAGCTCATTCTGGTATTACAGGTAAATGTCATCTGGGGACGGTTGTGTACAGTTTGTGGACTTCGACAGATCTGCTTGAGTTGTGTATGTGTCTCGGATCTGTCATGACAAACTTGATTTCACACAGAGGAGAAGGTTTTCAGACCTTTGTGGAGTGGTTGGCATTGGGACCCAGTCACCATGTGTCACTATAACATCTGATCTGTGTGCAGACTACACACTGTTGTGGGCTTCTCAAGGTTTGAACCTCTGGGGGTTATACAGTCACTAGCCCATATATTTGCTTTGAAATACAGTTGATTGAGCCCTGTGTGGTATTTGTGCTGCCACTCCACTATGCTGTAAGTATTGTGGCAGGGACCTGAGATGATTCAAACCACTGATCTTGTTTTATGCATGTTTGATTTTTCTCAGTCTTTAATTTCATTTATTCACATTTCCATGACAAGAACTGCCTGGGTGCACACTTTTCCGTGCATATTTGACTTAGTTTCTGCCTAGCTGAAAAGTACATAAGGAGCTTGCATGCTGCTCTGAAAGGGTGAAAGTTACCTCTCTGCAGAGGATCAACACAAGACAGTGGGCCTAGCCTTAGAGCCTCAGCACAATTGATGCCCCAGGCTTTTATTGTCCTTCCACACAGGATGATTTCACTTAACATTTATTGTGCTTTGAAATCTCTTTTACATCTTGGTCCTTTAGTAGTGCATTAAAAAGCCAATGCACCTGTAACTTCAGAGAGGCATCTCACAGTATGTAAAGATGTAATCCAAAAGGTATGAGTTTTTCTGCAAACGTTTACTTTTGTGCTTACTGCTAGTACTTGTAGGAGTTAGTAATTTCTGTGCCAGGGTCTGCTCTACAGCAAATGAGTTCTACAGTATCTTATTGCCTCTTAATATGTTGGGTATGATGAAATTCCATATGCAAGCATGAAGTTTATTTTTAAAATTATCACAATTTTAGCGCCTATTAAATGGGCAAGTGTAAGTTGTGATTAAATCTGCTTCAGACTTGATTCTGACAGAACTGGAATCCCTCCCTTGGTACACAGTAAGTTATCTAATTATTAATGTCATACATGTGTTGGCTTGTTTGTTTATGTGGTTTAAAGCCATTTCCAGTTCTCTGCGTAAGTATTAGGACATTCTCCATGATATAGTTATCCTAGTTAATTTTTTTTTTTTTATTTTTTCCAGTTTATGACTTTCCAGCAGGGTCCACAGGTATCTTTGCTGATTCAGCTGAGAGCATGCCAGAGGATAGCAGTTTTCTACAAGTAAATGCAGTGGATCGTTGTTCTAGCCAGCTTTCTTCTGTCTACACTGAAGGTTAAAGTAATGTAATCTAGTTACAAGAACTTGATTCCATTTCATTTTTCCTGTCTGATAGTTCTCTGCAAAATTTTCCTCTCCATGAAACTGCCATGTATGTATGGGGATATGGGTTGATATACATACAAAATGGAGAAGAAAAAAGCAATCATTGAGCATTCATCATGTAATCAAGCAGTGAGAAGGAGACTTTGGAGAAAGCGAGCTTTGCCAAAATCTTAGCAATTGTTTCGTTTCTTTTCGTCTGTGGCACAGCAACTCTACTTTTTTTGTTCTTTTTAATTTCTCAAAGGGAATTCACAGACTGAATAAGAAAACTGCTTGTTGGATGTAATCCTTTTAAGCTGAATGGATGGACTTACCGAAGAACACAGCTTTAGAAAATTCCTTTTTTAAAGAAAAAAGGAAAAGAAGTAAAACCAGAGCATACTACAAATACTTCAAAGGCACACAGCTTTTTGCACAACCTACTTATATGTGATGCTTCCAAAGTTAAACACACATCAGCATCAAAAAGGGAGAGAAATGAGACATACATCTGGGCACTGCCCATTGGAGGCATTGGTGCGGCTTCTTTTTGGAGCCAAAGATTATTGGTATCGGATTTCTTACAGGCCTCAGTTTTGATGTCTTCTCCTTCCCGCTGTATTTTAAGCCATACAATATGGCCACTGCTATTTTTCCGATATTCCTTCTGACCCAGTGCTTTATGCAATGAATAAGAAGGGTTATATGCACTACATAAGAAGGTACATGGACTTTGTCTATATTTAGCACAGCTGCTAGATAAGAATGTTTTGACTTTAGGTTGATTTTTAATTATATTGTAGACCTTTATTGCTGTATGTGCTATAGTACTGCATAGGAAGGTTTAAAGTAATTTGTAGAAAACATACTTCCTTAAATTCCACATATTTGTTTAAAAGCAATCTGTACTCATTCAATTAAATTTTTGTTGCCCTAACATTTTTCATTCCCATAACATGTTTTCAGGAAGAAGAGCTACTCTTAAGTTTACTATGTTCTCTCTGGTTATTTAAAGATGTAAAACTGAACTGGTTTGATTTGTTTGATTTTTCTACTTAATGTCAGACTCTAGTCCTCAAATTTAGTCCAGGATGCAAGGAACTGAGGTTGCCCCTCGTGAAAGGTACAAGATTATGAGTTAAAAACAGTATTTTGCCTTGGAGATGTGTCATCACTGTGATCCTGTGTACCTTGGGAACAACTTTTACATTATGTAAGACTGGGGTTTTAGGTTATTAATCCCTGTTCATGCATTTTGTGGACTTCTCACTGTGTAATGTTCATCTTAATATTCTTATGACCTGATGTAATAAAAAGGACAAAAATCCAAACCTCATTCTTACAGGGTAGACCATAACTATGCTTCTGAAATTACTTGCCTAGAAAGATGAATTTTAAAAGATGTTAATACAAACATTTTTTTATCCTGAGAAGCTTTTGAGGGTTGTTGAAAGGAGTTTGGGTCAAATTCATAATTTAATTTGCCATTATGTTGCATATATGAATTTATGTCCAGATATTTATAAAACCTGGCAATCTTTGGAGGTTTATATTCATAAATTATATTCTTATATACAGACATATGTGCTTATATATTTAATGGAGAGATTTTCATCCAATAAATGCAAAGAATATATGGATAAACCATGCACATAAATGATGTACAATAAGAAGTAATATGGCTTAAATACAGATAATTCTGTACTAAATTCTTCCCCCTCTTATCCTGCTTCTCACATCACAAATGAATGTGTCCCTCTGCTTCAGCTTGCAGTAGTAGGTCTAGTTGTTAACGTGTGTGGTTTGCATTGGGTTAAATGACATCAGGCTTCCCTAAAAACAGCTATACATACACAGGCAAAAAGACAGTCTTTTTGCATTAATGTATGATCTGGCCCAGTGCATTGACAGCGAGTTTCACTTTTTTCTAAAGCTTTAATTTTGTACTGTCTTAAAGCCCATTCTGTGGACACTGCACATGCATAATTT
>NW_009599053.1:5211-10802 GCF_000690535.1 Cariama cristata
ATTAGGCATGTGAACACTTCAATTTCAAATGTGTAGGACTATGTTTTGTTCCACTGAAGTCAGTAAGGGCAGGATCAGGCCCAGTGTGGACATATGCATGTATATGTACGTATGTACATACATACTTTTGTATATATAAGTCCTTCAAGGTTCTTTTAACCACTTGATTGTCCAGAATTTGTCAGTTGCTGTGCACAAAACTAAAATACTGCTGCTGACTTCAGATCTACCACCTTGACTTTTAAATCTTTTGAAATATTTTTTTTCTAGTACCTGAATGTACAGGCTGTCCAGTAGAGAGGGGCTTATACATTTGAAAGATCCTGACCAAAGGGAAAGTGGGAATACAGAATTCAAAAAGGCTATTCATAATTTGAGGGTTCATCGTTTACATTTTAAAAAGGAAACTTTTGCAAGTCATTAATTCATTCTTTCACATATATATAAAATACACATATATTTACAGCTGTGAGCCTTAATCTTAAAAAGAAGGAGCTAGAGTATAGTCAAATTAAGCACATAAAACTGTGCTACCAGTCTGTAAAAAGGTACACCTTTGTCTACTTCAGACTGACTTTGGGGGATCAACTTATATCACTGAGGGCAATTGTATAAAAAAGAACCATTTTATCTCATGTATTTTTGATATTTAAATAGGGAATTGTGTTTGTCACATGTTACAATGAAAAATGGTGCTTGTAAAAATACATGGTGTAATGCCATTTACTGACTTATATACAAATACTTGTGCCTCAGTGATTTTTGTGTTATTCTACTTGCTGGATTGTTAACTTTCTAAAGGGATTTACATCTAAGAGGTGAAGTTGGTTTAGACTATGGACATTAAACAATATTCTAATGAAATTATTTACAATCATTCTTTTATACAATTCTCTTGTTTTCAGACTGAAATGGTCTATTTATATCTGCATTAGAAATGGGTCTACACTGGAGTTTAAAATATAGTTTCAAAGCACATGTGTACATGTGGGAGTGTATCAGAGTGCATGTGTGTATTTGGATCTCCTTTTCTATGTGTATATATACATGTATATATACACACATACATATAGGTATTATGGTTTACTAATAGGGGATGCTGAAATATTGCAGTGCTAAGGCCATCTCTCTCATTGTATTTTGTTTTCAGCTTTCTTTGAAGAGGTGTGAATGAGTATAAAAATTACATTTTAACTGTTTATTCCCTCTGTAATTATATAGCAGATTTTTTTGAACAGCACTTTTTTGTTGTTTGTGTGAAATTTTTTTATATTTCCTAGGAACTGGTAAAGCAAAAGAAAAAGACCGCATTTTAAAATTAGCTGAGTGGAGTTTTATTTAAGAAAAAAATCCCTTTATTGTGTACAGAAAGCAGCGTCTTGTGTAATGTTTTTTACACAAAGCACTTTGGTGAGGAGAGAAAGTGGGAGTATGTTTTTCTTAAACCTTACAGAGTATTCTACATATTCATACATGCTTGCATAGATACATATGAACTCCATTTGCCATACTGTATACCTGGCTGATATTTGCTCTAAAGACATATCTGTTGCATACCATGAAAAATAAGTTTTCAAAAGAGTTAGTTGCACTTTTTTCTCTACTAGTATGTATAATTTTGTGATTTGTTACAGTTATTTTTCATGTAAGCCTAAGTTATTTTCACCCTGTTTCATAAAATTCTTTTTTATGTAAAAGGTAAAACTGAAAGGTGTATGTGCATGGTACAAAATAAAACTGGAAAATTATAACTCAATGACATGACCAGTAGAATACCTTATTGTGAGATGCCTTTAAAGAAGACTGCTCCAGCCATTGTCTTTCACCATAAAATTACTAGTATTTGTATGGATTAGTATAATTAGAAACAGAAATAGCAAAAAAAAGGCTCAGAGATTTCTTCTAAAAACCACTTGGGTCAGAGTTTTAAGTCTGGATTTAATTATTCTTACAGTGAGGCTAGAGATTTGTAGAGATAAATGAGTGCTTCAGTGTCTGTTTACACCCTGGGTGGAGACACAAATAAAAGAAGAACACTTAATTAAATTTTTGTACTGTGATAATTTTTATTGGTTTCTTTCTTCATGTAGTTCTACAAAACAGCACGTAAAGGGATTTTGCTTTTCTGTCTGGTTATTGATTCTAACACGCTGAAGCAATTAAGTTATTTCAGAGCATTTAAAATAAGGAAAAGAGTATTTTTACTGTGCATTAGGCAAAAAGCTAACAAAAGATAGAGATAGAAGTTGATGCATGCTAATGTCCATATTGTCCAATACACATCCTAAGAATCCAGTATGCTTAGGAGATAAGAGGTTACCTTTTGCCACACACATAAATTAGACTAGAAATCTAAGGACAAAATACAAACTGATACATTTATTAAGTGCAAAAAAACCTGTTACATGTTTGCAAAAAGACCTTTGAAAATAATGGTCCAAGCTGATTTTACTGTGAAATTATTATCAAGGTTGGCTCTGAGTCAACAATGAGCAGAACAAAAACTAGTAAGCCCAAATTCACTGCCAGGTATACAGGTGAGCTTAGTAGAGCTTAGTGAAAATGAACTTGGCCGGTTGTGTTCCTATTTACACTGGATCTTAATTTAATGTAGGAAACTTGCCCCATGGTTTAGCAAATATCGTTAGTGAATCCTGCAAGCTATCATGAAGAACTGAGAGTTGCTGAATTCAAGTGTTTCAGAATTGAATTTTTCTTTTTGATGGAGAGAGAGATCTTAAAATGAGAAGTATAAAAGTTCCCTATGCAGTGTGGAGTAATATGGCTTGAAATACCTCACAGCCATGTGGTTTTCTCTGGGTGCCTGAGCCAGATCGGTTTTTCATTATGCCCTGCAAACCTTCCTATAGCAAAATAGTTAAGTGTAGTAAAGAAATTATGTGACAGCTATATTCCTCCAGAGAACATAATTTCTGAATGTTGCCTGAACTTCTTATTCTATAAAGTGTTTGGTTTTTTGCTGTTTCAGAACAAAACTCCATTTTGAAACATCAGAATTTCTCACAAAATGGAAATTCAGGGGTGAAGGGGAGTTGTTAGTATTTCATTGCTTGTATGTAGTTACAGGAGTTATAGGTGCCCCATGCACCTATGCCAGAGCCACATTGTATTCCTGAATTTGTATGAACTCTGCTGTAATGGAAAATAGTTCAATAAAGCTCTGTTTGCTATACAGCTATCCTTCAATAACAGGGGAAAAAAATAAACAACTTTCTTCCATTCTGAATATTAATCTCTTCATATTTACTGCACCTAATTACAAGATACCTTGTATTTGAAGTTAGAGTGACTATGTCTGTATGAAAAATCAACTGTCCATTTTCCTAGGCCGTGATCCTCAGGAAAATGCTTCTTCATGTTCAGACTTTCTGTTTCCTACCTTGGATCATTTTATCGCCCTAAATAAAATGCATTTTGAATTACCTGATTTTTAAAACCACTGTAAATAAGCCTCCTCAAGAAGCATCTTTAAAAAGCTTCTCCCATAATGGACAGTCTTAAGGTGAACAACTTCTGCATGACTGTGTGTACTCACTCACTGCAATACATAGCTACAGGAAACAGAATGGTAAAATTAATATTACAGAATGAAAAACGTAGCTTTTTAGGGTTGCTGTGTCTCCTTCCAAAATGTTAATTTTTATTGTTCCTCGACCTTCCTTGAAACTGTAATGTTCTCATTTAAAAGCTAAGTATGAAAAGTCATTCTACCACATCTTCCCATGCCATTTATAGATTTACAACCAATGTAAATTTACCCAGCAGTCAGTATCATTAATGATTCACAAATGAGGTGGACTAGTTCAGTGAACTGTAACAAAGAACACCTTTCTATGTGTTTAGTTGAAAGTTCCAACATACCTTTGTTATAACTAGAAAATGCAAACCTCATGCATGGTCGCAACTAGGTATACAGCGTAAAGCATTACAAGTACATCTAGATAGACAGAAGAAAATATAACCATTTACTCAATATCATGCATTTTTCCCTTTTGACCAAAAATGTCCTTGAACTTGCCAATCAGTGGGCACACTGCAGGCTTGGCGACACATGTAAATCATGTAACTTCAGCTATTCCAGGAATGGACACAGTGAGGTTGATTAAGCTTATGAAAACCAGGGTGACCTGGCCTCCTCATTCCCTGAAAATTCTCTGAAAACTCTGGCATAAATCTGTTGGAAAAACAGAAAACAAAGTTACTGCTAAAACTGTGGTTGATGTTTTTACAATCTCAATAACAAGACTGACAGCATTGTGATTTCACTTGTTATCCCACTGCTTTGCATAGCACACAGTTGTAATTATGCTGTATCTATCTTTAGTTGGAGGAAGAGGAAGGATACTTTGCTTTCATGGAAGTTAAATTAGTAGTGCTTGAGTGATGATCCTAGGCAAAAGTTAAAGCAGTAATATTGGACCAGCTTATCCATCCAGGAAGTGGGAATAGTGTTAGATGGCACCATTATTACACTAAACCTTTATTCATGATCAATTTGACTTTTACCCAATGAGGAGTGAAAAACATTTCTCCAAAATAGAGATTTTTTTTACCCTGGAAGTTTAAAATCTGTGGAAGTTGCATTCTATCCTACACATTTTTTCTTCAGTCCTTCTTTAGAAGCAAAAATGCTGGGTAAAAGTTGTCTAGTTTCAATGCCAATTCTCTTTTGTGACTTTGTTAAGACAATCCACAAAAGCATTAAATATGGTAGCAATTCTGTGATCTATTGAATAGAATTTTCTGAGGTATTGAATAGAAACTATATTAAAATGATTGAACTAATTTTAGGTAACCTGCTGAAATAGAATCTGCACAATACCAGTAATTTCCTTCATAATTACTCAAACCAAAGCTGAACCAACAATTACAATAAGGTGAGATTACCTAACTAGTGGAAATGCTGCTTAAAGGTTAAACCAGAAATAAAATCAAATCCACTGTGGTACTCTTACGTGTTGCTGCACTTTTTCTACTACTTGCAGTTGTATGCCTCAGTTACTCAAGAGTCCTGTTTCATTGTAGAGACTGGTAGATGCAGAATTTGTGCTGGCAGTTGGGCTTTTCAGCTTGGTGGGCGTTCTTCATGGAAACCATGAAGCTAAACAAAAAGCCAAACTGCTCGGTCTGATCAATTTTTCATGCCTTACTGATGGAGTTGTTACCTTAACTGTATGAATTACGGCCTTATGAAAGGCTATTGTTGAAGTCATCACACACGATGAAGGCTGTTAGCAGAGAAACAAGAGCCTTGGGGAAATTACAACTAAAAGTGACAAAGTGACCTTTATGCTCCTTTGGACCAAGGCATGACCAGTGTTGGGCCTGCTGGTCATGCAGACTGGAGCACTCTGATGGCAAAAGGTTTGCTGAAGCAACTGGCCTAGGGCTGACCACAGCCTGTACCTCTCCCAAACGTGCTCTCTTCATGGATCAATGGCTTTGGTTACTCTGTGCCACCTGAGAATCCCACCAGAGAAGGGATCCTCAGTAAGATGACCAGCTTACATTGGTCTTGGGAGGACCATGGTTGTTGAGCAAAGCCAACTGTCCTGGTTTGGCTAAAACAG
>NW_009599054.1:0-9066 GCF_000690535.1 Cariama cristata
GTGAAACGCTCCTACCTTCCTGTATATAATATAATTAAATATTTCTTATATAAATACTAGATACATTTATATTGTGTATATTTATTTATATTTGTATGGTTTAGATATATTCTTATACAAATATTTCTTTTATACTATTCTTACCTATTATATAAATATTTCTTAGAAATGCCAGGGCATACAAATCCTCAGACAAAACCCATTGTCAATCTGGAATACGATTAAAGTCTGTGATCAAAATCAGCTGGCAGGAAAACTTGCTCTAAACCATTACCCTTAACCAAGCTCACTGGTTATTTCTGTGAAAGACCAACTCCTGCTCCCAGCTCTGGAAACGTGCCTGTTTGTACCAGGGCATGGCTCTTCCCCAAAACTCCAGTATTTCTTTTTTTCCAGTTCAGAGAGGATTATTTGAGTCTGCTTATTCGGAGCCTCGGTTTCTAGGCTTTCATATAAAATGCAAGTAACCCATTCATTTTAATAGCAGAGATTCAGGGTTTGTCTTCTTTGCATCAACCACTGCTTAGGGAAAATTGCCATTCGATTACCATGCACCAAATAACCAATTGGTTTTAATTAGGAAGGGGACGCTGAGACACAGTGCAGACATGAGACACAAGCTCATTTTGGACACCCGCTCTGGAGCTGGACCTGGCCCAGGAAGCAGGAGGGCTGATGGCATCCCCCAGACCCAGCCATCGTGTCCTCGTCCCCACATCCCCGCAGACCTCCGGGCGACCCGATCGCATCCTCCCGGCTTTAGCCTGAAGTTGTCACTTGATACGAAAACTCCTCCGCTTTCTCCAGCTCAACTTTGGCTGACCTCATCAGGGAACTGAACTAATTGAAGGCAGAGAAGTCAGAAAATAGCCCAACGGCCCTTCCTGATGAGGTGATCGCTGTCAAAGCTTGTTCGTCACATCACCCAGCCCCGGTCCCCTGCAATGAGCTGCAGGTTCCCCGTTTGACTTTGGCATCGCAGACGCATTGCTTACCGCACGCTATCACATTTTAAATCACTATAACTGCAAGCCCTGACATACATTGTCAGCAGTTTAAATGCAAAGAGGTTTAGATTTCAAAAGAAAGAGATATTCAACATGAATCCTTACTCAAATACACTATTTTTTCCAGCACACGCCACTCTGGAAATACTGAGCACCCCAGGCTGGATGCAGCCCTTCACTTGCACCCCAGCATCCTATAGCTCGTGCAGTTTGGTGCGCTCAGCTTGGCTTGACATCGCTTTTGGGGTGTCGCCTGTTTAATCGGTCCCCATCACCCCCCCTCTCCCCATTGCCCGTAGAGGGGCCCCACTTGCAGCCGTGCCAGCGTCGTTGTTGGTTTTTATTTTACAGGGGTAATAGAGCCTACCCACATCCTCCCAGCCCCGGCCCGGCCCGGCTCCCACCCACGCGCTGCCGGCATTAATGGGTTTACTTTGCCATGCCTGGCAGGTAACGGCCTCCAAAAGCGGGTGTCAGTTTGTCATCCCAAGCTGGCAGCTGCGCGGCGGGTGAGTAGCAGGTGGCAGCCCCATGTCCCCTTGCACAGGGTGTGATGCTCATGGGACCAGTGTGTCCTGGAGGGCTGGATTTGGGATCCCTGGCTCTGCTCTAAGCCCTGATGTATCCCTGGCCCCGCTGGCTCCCTGTGCGCCTTCTCTTCCCTTCCATGGGAGGTTGAAAAATGCACCAAGAATCTGCGGAGGGGGGTGGAAAATCCAAGGTAGGAGCCAGCTGAGAGCTGGGACGGGCACGTGGTGGCTGTGAGCATGGCCCTCGCACAGCCACGCCAGCCCGAAACCCTCGGCGAGCTGCCGGGTGGGACGAGTGCACCCACAGCCAGATGCGGGATGAGCATCACAGCCAACTGGGAAGAGCCATCCCCAGCTGGGAGGAAGAGGATGAGAGCACAGTGGCAGGGACGAAGTCAAGGAGGTGCGTTAGGAGCAGAGGGGTGAAATAAAGTCAAACAGTGGGTGATGGCAGAAGCGGCAAGCTGCAAGACGCACCTAAAATTCCTTCTGCTTCAGACATCTGCAAAAAATATCCCATTAAAACTGAAATCGGGCTCCTACCCCTGCTTCCACTCATCCTCTATTTACTGAGATCCTGAACACCTCCAGGGTGGCAGCTGACGTTTGCTTTGTGTCTGTGTTGGGCACACAAGTCCCATTGCTGGAAAACAATAAAAAATGATAAAAACACTGTAGCAAACCCCAGAAAAGTGCTGGGTGCTCACATGAGGATGAGCATGGCCACAAAATCTCTTCATGGAGAGGCAGCAGAAACCAGAGGCACCCTGCGGTGTGCAGCAAGGCCCCAGCCCTGAGCCTGGCTGCGCTCTGACAGGGGCTTTAGTTACGATTTGCAAAACGATCACCCCTTAGAGAAATTATGGGATTTACCCCACAGGTGCAAGTCTGGCTGGAAATGGAGCAAAGCGGCTGGGCTGGTGGTGATGCTTCCACCCAAGCAGCATTTCCCACCACGGAACAGCCCTTCTGCCTCCCCAGAGCCTCTCTGGACAAGGGTCCGCTCTGGGCATCCCCAAAACCTTCATCCTTCAGCCCATCTGCCACTCGAATCCTCGCTCCCCGGCTGTGACGTCGGGGCAGCTCCCACTCCTCATTAGAGGTCGCAGCCCCTGAGCAAAGATTAATCTGGTGCTTGTGCGAATTTATCTGCTTGAAAAGAGAGAGACCGGCTCTGACCTCGCAGTCTGGAGACTGGTGGGGAGTTTACTGTCCCCTGAGCTGTCAAGCCAATTCCCTGCAGTACCAAGCTGTTGTTCTTGGCATCTGCTAGGCAGAAAGACTATGAAACACCCCAAATATCTGTTTGTTTTAAAAGGTAAATATTAATTTCAGGATTCTGTTTACATAACCAGACTCTTCAAGCTTGAAGTCATTGCATTTTGCTAGTTGTCACATGGTATTAGTGTGTATTTAACATTTATTTAACTCTACTTGGTCCTCCTTGTGCCAGATGGCAGGCAGCCTGCGTGGCTAGGCATGGGCTTAGCTGAGTGGTGCTCTGAAGCAAGAAAAGAGGGTGGCTTGAGACTGCAAAGTTAAAAGTTTGAGCAGTTTTGTGGCTGCGGGTCCCTAAACGACACTGAAGCATGCTGCAGATCTGGCATCCCCAAGGCTGGGTGCGGTGCCTGGCCTCAAAAGCAGGGCAGAAGCCAAAAGCAAGACAACCTGGGAAGCATCATCCTCTGACAAGTCCAAATCAGTACAAGGGCTGGGCTTTCCTCAGCTCTTGCCACTCATCGGAGCCAGGGGAGAGTGTGACAACTTGCCTTTGACTTGTTGGCTTTGTATCACCTTGGCCTGATCCTGCCTGGCACTGAGCTCTCTCAGTGCATACAGGGAGCAGGTCTGTGGACCCTGGCAGAGAGCTGTCCTTGCAGAGGCCACTACCGTTTGTATGAACCAGGTGGGAAACCCAGAGCTGAAACCCTGAGCTGCAGAAGTGTGTGGGTGTCCAGCCAGCCGGTGACCCGGAGGAGCAGATGACAAGGGAGTGAGCCCGCTGGCTGTCTCCTGAGATGCCAAATGGCGAGTTTCTTCATCTCAGTGAAGAGCTGAGACATCTCACAAAGTGATGCACATCCCTGATACACAGCCCCGACTACTGAATGCTCACATGTCTCTTTTCCACCTCTCCAGTCGTTTACTCTCCCAGCACCAGGCATTTTTGGGGTAATGTAGCACTGGCGGTGTCACTGCTTTCTCAAACAATAAAGAAATACAGCCAGATGGCCTTTGGAAAACAAATATGATATTCCAGACAGTATCACCATTATGGCTGCAGCAGGCACCCATCAGCTTGAATATAGAAACAAGGAAGATCTGTGATGGTTTCAGGGACAGGATTATAGTTTCTAAGCTAGGCTGGACATTGCTCTCCGGGCAATGCTGACCTGCCTCCATGCACTTGCATCATGCCAGGAGAAACACTGACCGGACACCAGAACTGACCTTGGGCAACTCCACCAAGCTCCAGACCTTCCCTTCTGGCACCATCTGCTCTGCTTCCCTTCCACTCAGTTCTTGCCCGTGTCAATGATCCTCGTTCTAACTTTCTGTTTCACCTTGTTTTGAAAAGCAGGTCCCAGTGAAGGAAGCAGGCAGGTAATAATAATAGTAATGAAAAGGAATATAAAAAACCCACAAAACAAAACAAACAAGAAAAGACAAGTGATGCACAATGCAGTCGCTCACCACCCGCTGACTGATGCCCAAGCAGTGATCGGCCCCTCCCGGCCAACTCCCCCAGTTTCTGTACTGGCCATGCCGTTCCGTGGGATGGGATACCCCTTTGGCTGGTTGGGGTCAGCTCTCCTGGCCGTGCTCCCTCCCAGCTCCTTGGGCACCTCCTCGCTGGCAGAGCGTGGGAAACTGGAAAATCCTTGACTTAGGGTAAGCGCTACTTAGCGACAACTAAAACATCCGTGTGTGATCAACATTGTTCTCATACTAAATCCAAAACACAGCACGTCCCAGCTACTAAGCAGAAAATTAACTCTATCCCAGATGAAACAAGGACACCCTTTATCTCATTTCCCCCTTGTTTTTATGACAGTAATTACTCTTTCTTCATCATTTTTAGAGCTACACACACCTGTGAGATGAGCAATTTCCAAGTAACATTCCCTATTGCTCTTGTGTTCGCTGTTCTTTGATCAGACCCATTAATCCTTGCCACCAGATTTGCCTCCCCTGCAGACGAAATGGGAAGACTGAGCTGGTGTGGGACCTTGGAGGGGACAGCAAAGGGGTGAGGAAGAGGCAGGACAAGGCTGAAGGAGCTGAGCTGTGGGGAGCAAGAATGGGCATACATCTTTGCCCAAGAGACCTTGCTCCAGCCGAGGGTCATGGTCATCAGCTGAGACCTCCCCCCGCCTGGGAGCCCTCCAGTTCAGCATCCTGCTCCCTCATTTTAACGTGGGTCTGCAGAGAGGAGAACAACCTTCAGCTGCTCTCAGCTACCTCGCCAGCTGCAGGGACAGAGTCCAGGAGAGATACCTAAGCACCTCAGATCTGCTGGTGCCCCACCTTGCTCCATACCCTGACGTACAGGGCCTCCCTCGAGCTGGGGGCTCACACAAACCCAAACTTTGGAAGAATAGGAGCAAGGCTGCACAGTTCTGCTCCCAGAGACTGAGCTTCCCACCTGCAGCCACTTTTGTCATGTTGGTGGACAGGCTTTATTCAGAGGGGGACTCAAGGCCATGCAACGAAGGAGGTTTCCTTTGGTAGGACCTTTGCAGGAGCTGAAGCAGAAGCTGGAAGGGGCCCAGTGAGTGAAAAAAGATCAAACCCAGAAAGGTGCTTTACATCAGTGCTCGGGTACAGGTGAGGATGTGTCAGGACAGCAATCAGAACTGAAAAAACCTGTCCAGAGCACAGCACACTCAGCGCGGCACAAGCTGTGAGATGGGATGCCAGCAAATAAGCAAAGCAGACGCCAAGTACCTGCTCATACGGCGAGCACCGTTCCCCCATGCACCAAATAGAGAAGTACACCCTGGAAAAAAACGGTCCATGACTTGACTGCTTGTCCCATATGCAATTAAATCTGTTAAAGATGATGGAAGCATTTCTTGACTTGTGGAGTGTATGTCTGATGATTTTAAGTGGTTTTGTGTTTTACTGGCCATAGATAGAGAACATGTATAGTGGCTGTGTATTTATAGTCCTAAAAATGCTGTTTGCAAAACTGTGGATGCTCAGTCGGATGTGATATGTGTATTTATATTTAGACATATATATCCTACTCTCTAGGATGCGTGTGCCTGTATACTGCACTGGGCTGAGAAGTCACCTCTTTCTTGTCCCAAATACATCATGTTTAAATAATAAAAAGAAAAGGTTCCAAATAAAGTCCATGTGCCCGTAGAGCTTCTTCTCTAATACACAAGCCTATTTCAAGGACATATAGAACCATCAGCTAAGTGAACAGGTGTTGCTCGGTTGGATACAGAACATAAATCCATACTCATAAAGGCTGGGTGGTTTTTTTCTTTTAGAGCAAATAAACCTTGCTCTGTTTGTCAGTGTATCAACAGAGCAAAAATTGCAACTGACCCTTCATTTCATGGCTGGTGATGTTTCCCAACCTCTACCCCAGCTCCAGAGAGCTTGAGACAAGCTCAGCTCACTGTACGGCCTAAAATCTGGGGGGCTGGAGGCAGGGAAGGGGTGGTCCCCGCAGGGCAGGCTATGGCAGCGTGTGTCTCGGGGTGACATGGTTCCCCTGCTCGCAGACTATCAGGACCCAGAGCTCATTCTCCCGACAGGACCATGCTTATGCCCCAGGTCTCGCCCACAATGCTGGTGCCACCCATCTCAGATCTCTGAGAAAGAGCACCGAGAGCCTGTTCCCTGCTCACACCTCTCCGTCTCTGTAGAAGACACTTGCTGGAGGAGCGGTACGATGGCCATATTTAAAACATGAGCTTGCTTCTGTGGGGAATCCGCATATAACTATGGAAATGTCCCCAAAGCCGCTGTCTTGAGCTCCTCCGTCTTTCATCGGCACTGAGGTCTGCAAGATCAAGCCCTGCATGTACCCTATCCTGGTACTTGGCAGGTATTATACATGTTATTTAGCACAATTCGCTCCTCTTTGGGGTTTTCCTCTGCAGCTGTTTCATGCAGACCCTGTAATGGAGCTGCTCTGTGCCCACCATGGCTTTACCTTGGGCAACACCAAAGCTGTTGAACAGAAACGAAGATGAAAATACATCAGCTCCTCCTTCGAAGCTTTCCCCAGCATATCTCAGCTTTGCAGTCCTCCTCCTTGTGAGCCTTCCTTGCCTCCTCCCCATTCACACCAGGGCACGTCCCCCCAAGGTCGTGGTGCCCGGGAGTAATGGGACACACAGCAGGGCAGCAATGGCCCTGCGCTGTCAGCACAGCAGTTCCCATCTCCTCCTCCACGCTCAGGCACATGGAGGGCTCCAGCGTGGGTCATCCTCAGGGAGATGCCAGGCTGGGGCTGGGGAGCACGGCCAGGTGGCTTGGGGAGCTGCTCCCATCACGTTGGTGAAGCCCCTGACAGAGCCCAGCCTGCCGCTCTCTTACGGGCTTCACAGGCTTTGGAGACAAGCTAAATTAAAACAAAGCCCTTATCAGCACCCCACACACCAGCCTTTTCTGCTTCACCGGTGTAAATTTGGCCACAGCGAGGCTGTAGATGACACTGAAACGAAGTGGTGGTAAACAAAAGCCAGAGCCAAGCTGCAGCCAGCGCGGAAGGAGATAAGAGCCGTGCGGGGGATGCAGGCTCTGGCAGACAGGTTGGTCCAGGGAAGTGCTGGTGCCTCACAAGGGGACCAGGTAAAGCCTCAAAGTTAACATGAGGACAATGGGACTAGATGGATGCTCCTGTCATTTTAGAACAAATTTGGATCTGCTCCATCATGGGACATCTGGGCCCAAGAGGTGCCTACCTGTTCCTGGCCAGCAAACTCAAAAAGAGCCCGTGGCTCCCTGAGCATCTAGAGCTAACCACTGCCAAGCTGCGGTGCACCACAACTCGCCCTTAGCTGGGCTTTCAACAGGCTGCTGGCCAGTAACCACCAGCCCAGAACTGGGGGAGTTCAAACCCAGTTTGTTGGGAGCATGGTCCTACTGGGAAACAGCAGCCCTGTCCTGTGTGCCCCTTCTTCCCAAGAGCCGAGTAGGGCTCACCGCTCTTACTGCCTTGATTATACAGGCAGCGACTTGAGGGGATGGATGGTGCCTTAGGGCAGCCAGTCTGGATCTCCTGCTCCATCCCAAGAGCTCTCCTTCACTGGTATGAGCTCTGCCAAGGCTGAGCAAGAGATAGCAGGGCATCAACAGCCACACTGGTACCAACATGACTTGCTAACCGGTGATAAGGACATGTACCTGGGACAGGAGACTGGATCCTGGCCCGGCTTCCAGGATCACATATATATTTTATTGCTGAGAACAGAAACCCCAGATATAACCCAATTTGAAGACACATGATCTCTCTCCTACAGCTACTTTGAAGTCTTTCAGGAAGTCCCTGACGCAGCTGGCCAACTCGCAGTTTCCCTAGAGAACATCTATCATGGCAAATCCCTCCAGGATGGGAGCAAGGTTGTGCTTAGTTTTCAGATGCCGGTCAGACTTCAGCACGAGGCTGCAGCCTCGATAAACCCCGGGCAGGACTCTCAGGTTGTCGGTGAAGCTCTCGTGATAACAAGCTCTGGCATTTCTGGGCTTTGAGGTACCTATCAGAGGTAAATGGCACTCAAGCTTTGGACTTTGTAGGAGTCCAAACACTCACATCTCAGCTCTGCTGTGGATATTTGACTTAACTTCTGGCTTTTTTTTCCATGTAAATCTAAATGTGTTTTCCTGTGGCCAGACTCCTTGGGGCATTTGTGGAAAGGCAGCAGCCCACGGGAGATTTCCTGACACACAAAGCTCCTGGGCTGACAAAGTCACACCAAACCATGAGAGCTTGTAGCAAGGCGTTTCAGGTCCCCCTCTTTCCACAGAAGGACCACGGAGTTAGCTGGTCCTTGGGAAGAGCCCCATTATTCCTTATTGCAGCCTTTCGATAGATAAAGGCTTGTAAGAAAGATGGAGACAGACTTTGTACCGAGGCTTGTATTGACAGAGCAAGGCGCAGTGGTTTTAAACAGAAAGAGGGTCAGTTTGGATATAAGGAAGAAAGTTTTTATGATGAAGGTGGTGAGACACCCATTGCCCAGAGAAGCTGCAGATGCCCCATCATTGGAGCATGAAGGTTGGATGAGGCTTTGAGCAACCTCATCTAGTGCAAGACGTCCCTGCAGTTGGACTAGATGATCTCCAAAGATGATCTTCCAACCCAAACCACTCCACGATTCTTCTTCCCACTTGTCCTGCAACTCTTGAAAACAACATCTCCAGGACTTGATGTCCCTTCAGGCCAACCTGGCCACCTAATCAAAACCGTCCCCTCAAGGCACGGGGCCGCAGTTGGGCTGTGGGAAGTGCCAGGAGGCAGCTCAGAAACTTTGGGCCTCAGGTACTGTAACACCTCTGGGTCAGTG
>NW_009599055.1:0-489 GCF_000690535.1 Cariama cristata
GGCTTCAGCCCATAGATCCAGCCTGTCCATCCTTTTCGTGTTTGATCCAGCCTGTCCAGGAGAGGAGCTCCAGCTCTCTGATCATCTTCGTGGCCCTCCTCTGGACTCACTGCAGCATGTCTGTGTCCTTCTTGTGTTGGGGGCCCCAGAGCTGAAGGCAGTACTGCACGTGGGGTCTCACGAGAGCACAGTGGAGGAGGACAATCACCTCCCTCAACCTGCTGGCCACACTGGTTTACATGAAGCTCAGTGGCCTTCTGGGTTGTGAGTGCACATTGATGGGTCATGTTGAGCTTGTCGTCAACCAACACCCCCAAGTCCTTCTGTTCAGAGCTGCTCTCAATCCATTCTCCTCCTAGCCTGTGTTTATGCTTAGGATTGCCCCGACCCATGTGCAGCCCCTTGCATCTGGCCTTGTTGAACTTCATGAGGTTCGCACAGGCCCACCTCTCAAGCCTGTCAAGGTCCCTCTGGATGGCATCCCTTCCC
>NW_009599055.1:671-1180 GCF_000690535.1 Cariama cristata
GTTTGTCAGCAAACTTGCTGAGGGTGCATTGAATCCCACTGTCCATGTCGCCAACAAAGACATTAAACAGCACCGGTCACAATACCAACCCATGAAGAGCACCACTTATCACCGGTCTCCACCTGGATATCAAGCCATTGACTGCAACTCTTTGAGTGCGACTATCCAGCTAATTCTCTATCCACCAAGTGGTCCATCTGTCAAATCCATGTCTCTCCAATTTAGAGACAAGGATGTCATGCGGGACAGTGTCAAATGCTTTGCACAAGTCTGCCCATGGCAGGGGGAGTGGAACTGGATGATCTTTGAGGTCTCTTCCAATCAAACCATTCTATGATTATGATTATATGATTTTCCCTTAGTGAAGCCATGTTGGCTGTCACCAGTCACCTCCTTATTTCCCATGTGCCTTAGCATAGTTCCCAGGAGGATCGACTCCATGATCTTGCTGGGCACAGAGTTGAGATTGACTGGTCGGTGGTTCCCCGGGTCTTCGTTTTTTCCCTTTT
>NW_009599056.1:0-534 GCF_000690535.1 Cariama cristata
CAACAGCCACCGGTAATGGGGACTCTATGTCCCCAGTCCTCCAGTCGCCCTTTGGTTGCCCAGTCATTTCAATCCCTGATGAGGGCCCCTGTCCATCAGTGCCTGTTGCCATCCTTGGGGCCCTCCAGTGTCCCAAAGACTCTTCCCACCCTGCACCTTTCTCACGCTTTCCTGTGCCAAGCCCCCATGTGGGAGCCTTTGTTTACGACTCCCACAACTAGGGCATGCTTCACAGACTGAGAAGGGAGACTGAGGCACAGGGTTTGTACACCCTGATGTGCCCCCAAGCTCTGTCCTAGCCCCACTAGACTGACCCCTCCTCTGCCCCAAGTCCCAGCTCTCCTCTGCCAGCTCCCTGTCTGACTCCAGGTCCAACACCAGTCCCTCATTCTCCTCTCTGCCCTTCCTCCTGTCCCCTTGCTCTTCACCTCAGCTTTGTTCCCCCAGCTGTAACTCCAGCCTGTGTTCTCCAGCTCTACCCCAGAATCCTTGCACCCACCCCTGACTCCCATTTCTGACACCTTTCCCTGCTTC
>NW_009599057.1:0-5071 GCF_000690535.1 Cariama cristata
CAGGTAGCTATGACTCTATAATGTGATTCACATTTAGTTTTAAATTCTAGCTTTCACCATGGTCTCATAGAAACAAAACTTCTCTGCGAAGCACAGAACTGCTTTGCAACGTCAACAAATTCAAAGAAAAACCAAATTCGCCCCCTCCCGCCAAAGAGCTCCCCAGTCAGTTACCTGCAAAAGATGGCTGGGAGGGGGGCAGATATTTTTAGGTTAAGCTCTTTTAAAAAGAAAGGACAACTCCTCCCCCCTTTTTCAACCGTGTGAACCAGGAGTTTATGGCATTTGTAAATTTTTGAACATTTAAAGGTAAGGATTTTGTACAGTAATGATTAATACTTAAACATAAATATTCTCCTACATTATATACTAGTTTTTCTTTGTACATGCGGGGAAAAAAAAAGTATTTTCAACAAACATGGCACATGCTATACGCATTTCCTCCTCGGTAGCTTGGCTACAACAGTTTGGGCGAAGAGGATAAAAGCAAGCCTTTGTGGCGAGTGGGCAACGGTCCATGAGCACAGTCTGAAGATGGAAGAGTGGAGAGAGGGAGCTGATTCCTCCTCCAGGGTCAAGATGCTCATCTACTGAGTGCCTCAAAAAACCACCAGCGCACACCTCTAGTGTAAACGTTAGCGCAGAAGACCACATTATCACTTAGTGCTTCTGAGAAGCTGCTTCCCCACAATTTTTTTTTTTAAATAGGTGTGAACAACTGGTCATTTTTTTTCAGCGAGAACAAACAATATCAGCCAGTAAAGCACACGACAGTTGTCGTCGATAAAGCCACGCAACCTGGCACACGTAGGGCAAAGAACCACAAAATAAAAACTCAGTACACTTAGAATAATAATAGTAATTCTTAAAAAAGCATTAGGAGGATGTTTTTCTGTCTACACTGTACATACAGATGTTATGCTTGGAAAGCTGCTGTCTCGCACAGTCATAACATGAGTCAACATTGCTTAAGATACAAATCCAATACAGTTACAACTAAGCCAATTCACTGAGTAGTCTCCTTCGAGACAGCGCTCTTTTAGCTGCGGTTTGTGCTGAGGGCAACGCTGCAGGACGAGAGGATCTTGGAACACAAGAATTTGATGGGTAAGCGACCGAATTGGGTGTTGGCAGATGTATGCTTTGCTCTT
Source organism: Cariama cristata (assembly GCF_000690535.1). Taxonomy (NCBI): domain Eukaryota; kingdom Metazoa; phylum Chordata; class Aves; order Cariamiformes; family Cariamidae; genus Cariama; species Cariama cristata. Next base: position 1,152 of record NW_009599057.1, read on the forward strand.
AGAGGATACAGTGCTAACTTGACTTCTGTAAGGAAACCAAAGTCAACAACCAGGGGTCTGATCCTGCCGCTCTGCCTACCCAGGCAGGATCACCGACTTCACCAGACCCGCCTCTGCATCTCGGGTCTGGGGAGGACAACGGGTAACGTCGGAGGACAGCTGAGGTGAGGCTCTGGGGACCAGCCGGAGCAGCAGTTGCTTCCTTGAGTAAAGCATGCAGAGCGGGGCTGGACAAAAAGCCCCCCTCCCAAGTGTATTGATGTGATCTCCGTTTGCTTTACTTCGTGGAACGTGTGGTGAACTGATCCAGTTGTCAAATACTTTTTTCTCTAAAGAGTGAAATATACTTTCCCCTATAAGAATCCAAAAGCATCATTAACAGCACTTAAACTTGGTTTGTGAAACAGAAAGAAGTCTGAATATAAAAATAATTCAAGCAGATTCTCTTTACAAATTGTATAGTGAATTCAGTATTTGGCAAGACCGTTTTTACTACATAATGAGCTCCTGAGTGTTTGTCTATTAGCTAAAACTTTCCTATTTTCTTTAAGCCATAAAGCAAAGAAAACCATATACTCAAGTCACGACTTCATTTATGAAAAGAGGTTTGACCAGAAACTCAGTGCAAGTGGCAAAGTTGACCATTACTGTACAGTATCTGCAAGAAAATAAAATAACTCCACATTGCTCAAGTGGCACAAAATGACTGTGCCAAAAAAACCTGTCTATAATAAAACCTCAAATAAGTTTCCAACATTAAGATTTTATAAATAAGTACAAACTGAATGATATTGCTGAACTGTGAACTGAGGAAAAAAAAATTATCGTGTAACAAGTTACCAAACTAGTTCTAGCATCGAAGACAAAAAGGAATGTTGGAACTTGTTTATACAAGAGAAATGAAAGCTTCCAGTTTGTAGGATGAGAAAAATTGAGGCATGCAGGGACTTTTGCATATGGATATATATATTTTATATATATTATATATAATATGTACAGTTTAGCTATAAAACTTTGATGTGTAAAGAAGCTGTCTTCAATGAAAAATTGAACATTCAGAGGAAATTCCTGAGTTAGGGTTTTGTGACATGGGCCACTGAGAAAAAAGCTGCGGTTGGGTCCTCAGAGGTGTTATGTCCATCCCTGTTAAGATTGAAATCAACATACAAAAACAGACAGTGTTGCCACTGCTTCGTTCCCTGCCTGAGCAAGGGATAGCACCATTGTGAAGAGAACTCCTGCTTGTAGAGAGGAGGGAATACTTAAAAACAGTATTGCTGCTAAGACCACTGTAGTGTGCACCAAATACGTTCTTCTAGACAACGAATGAACACTGCCACTGGCTGACTGAAGAACACCTGACCAGGTGTAACGTTAAGGTTACAAGTCACTAGGTGTAATCTTTCCTAGGTTGTTCATCTGTTGTACATTTATCAGTCATTTCCTGACAGAAGTCTACCGTGACCGTTTGGCTGCTCTGCTCTGGTGGAAGCTCTCTCTCGGGGTAAGTACCTGTGTCGGCTCCATCCAACCCCCCGCCGGCCGAACAATTTTCTGAGATGTTGTTGGGCAGCCAGGGCGCTCCCAGTTGCACCGAGCCTTGCTCCGAGCAGCACTGCATGCTTTCCCCGACGCACTGGGAGGTCACCAGGCTCTGCTCCACGCCAGCTGGCGAGGGGCTGATGGTGGTGGCCGGCTGTAGATCCATGGGTCTGAGAACAGGGCAGTATCGGTGGAGAGCTTGGATCTGTTCCGGGCTCTGCATGTCTCTACACACTTCTTGGGAAAGGCATGAGAAGTTGTCTAACAATTCTCCCATGCTTGCTTTCAGTTGATTCCTTTCTGAGAGCAATTTCTCTTTCTCACACACCTGAAAAAGAAAGAAGGCACCTTGGGTTGAGGAAGGGCCATCTGCCGGCTGCACGCTCCGGGCACGTATGCAGCGGTACCCAAGAAGAACACCAATATGTCACAGTTACTTTTATATGAGCAGAGGAAAAGTCACAGAGACATCAGATATTTGACCACCATGAAGTCTGTGTGGACTGCGGTTTGGGAAATGTGGAGAAAAACATTTGAGCTGGAAGAGGATAGAGTCGCAAGTTACTCCCAAGAGACTGTGAGTTCCCTTCAGAGACTAAGGCTGCTTGATGGGTGATGCAAAAAAACTCAGAAAGAAACATTTTGACAGAGAAAAACTATTATCCATCAAAACAGCAAGAAAACAAGGTTCCTGAAGTGAGGATATGTCGCAGGAGTTCAGTTCACCCTCTAAGGGCCGGGTGGGTTGCTCAGGCTGGGTGTACCCACTTTGGCGCGTGTTACCACCAAGAGGTGTGCTATTCAGAGGAGAGGACCTGAGTGTGTGCTCGTGGCCTGCACCATGGCTCATTTTCTTACGTCCTCGTGCTTAATGGTTTGGGTTTGACCTAATCAAGTCATTTTTATCAAAACGTACGTGAAAAGCCTGAAGGTTGGTGGGCTTCTTAACAGTACAACAAGCTCAATGTCATTTCCCCTTTGTTCTGCTCAGGCTCTGCCTCCTGTGCTCCTAAATGTCCTCCCCTATCAACATCTACCTCCAGCGTTTGCAGAGTTTCCCTGTGTAAGCAGGCTGCTCTATGAGGGGCCCAGGTGAGAGGCAGGACAGTACCAGTGAGAGTCTGGTGGGACTTATTTTTTCATGCAGGATTCAAAAATTGGGAAAAGGAGCTCAGGTAGTTCTGTATCCAACAAAGCACCGGTAAGGCCCCCAGCCCTAGCTAGCGCAGGGTGCTGTGCGACATGCTGCAGTGGGAGTCACCTCCAGCTTAGACCTCCCGTGGCCGGCCAGACCCCATGGGGTGAGCGCTGCTCTCCTCATGCAAACTGGGGGGGTTTAGGAACAGAGCCAGACCCAGCCTGGGGCTACACCTCTAAAAACCGGTGTTGACTCAGTGCAGACTGATTGGGATGGTCCTGCTACATCACGTTCTGTCGCAGGAAGGTGGGCACACAGTTCGAGGGAGTAGATGAGATTTTGTAGAGTACCAGAGCTATTTCCAGAGCTGAGCTGGCCCCAAAAGCAGCGCAGCCATGTACCTCACCTAGTAACACTGCTAAACCCAAGCTGCCTCGGCATCTGAGGTGTGAAAACTCCACAACTCAGATAATCCAACTACGGGCGGTTGTTGACAGCTGACAGTATTGCCCTGGGTCCGAAGCCAGCACTGGAAGCATACAGCTGTGCAAATGAGAAAGAGAGCAGTGCACATGAAAAGAACCCACTGCTAAAATATTGATAAATCTATCAAGAAAGCATAAAAATAATAAAAAATAAACAGATGCTCAAGTACATCTTGAGATAATGAATTATGGAAGAGAATATGCTGTGAGTTTGCAGGGAAAAAAGGGAATGTGAGTGGGTAGATGGATGAACGAGAGAAAGCAGGCAAAAAAAAATTACCTATCAAACTCAGAGGATACAACCATTTCACTCAGTGTCTGCTGTGAAACCATCTGTGTCAAGAATATGGATGACTTACAGGAAGTAAGTGCGGGGGGGGAAGCGGTCTTTCATAAAAAAGACCCAGCCAAGTGAAAAACCCTTAAACCCTAGTACCATGACATAACTCAGGAGACTGGAAATTACTGGTCACAAACTGGACAGAAGATGACAAAGGAATTTCCAGTGGTCATGTATTGTGTAAAGTCAACTGGAGCTTCACTGCTGGGTTTCCTCAGAGTAAAAGAAAGATCTTGAAGTAGACTACCTGCTTGGACAGCATCCGTATGCGGGGAGGGCAGGAGTGCTTGAGAGGCAAAGTTAAAGTTGCATCAGTTTAATTTTGCGGCTTTATGCTCTCGCACACTCCATGATCGTCTTTTTTATGAATGCCCTTTTTCAGAACAATGCACCAGATCCCATAAAATCATAGAAT
>NW_009599058.1:0-1215 GCF_000690535.1 Cariama cristata
CGCTTCCCTCTCTCCCTCCTGCAGACCGCGCACCCAGCCCACCGCCTCTGCTTCGAGTTCTCGTAATAACATTTATCGTCCCCAGTGCTTCTGGGCTGGATGCGCTTTTGCATCGCGCTTATTTTATTTTTTTTTTTAAAAACCTCCTTTTCCTTTAAAGGAAGTTTTAGAAATGAGTCTAAAGGCGAAAGTAGTTTGTTTACATTAGAGATTAGCCTTCCCTCGCCGCCCTCCTGCCCCACCGTCGCGATCGGGTTTAAAGTGGAATCTCACCGGCCACGTGAAGTTAAAGGGCAACTTAATGGGGCTGTCAAATCTCTCCGTGTCCTTGATGCTGAAGGAGTTTATTCCCAGAACCGGGGTGATGATGCTGCCGAAAGTGCAGGAGCCCGGGGAGACCACTGCCTGAAAATGCTTCAAACAAACGCGAAAGAAGGTCCTGCAGTGGGGGGAGCAGGGCTTCCCGCTGGCCAGAGACCCGTGCCGGTTCACGAATTCGTGCAGCTCCAGCTGGAAGACGCCAGAGCCGGACACCCTCTGCACAAAGGGGAGACACACAAAATAGCTAAATCAGACCTTACCCCGGCTTTGCCACGCAAACTTGCTTCCATCACCCACTTTACATTTCGCGAACAAAAATTTTTTTTTTTTTTTTTGCGACGTGCCATTACCTGCTGCAAAATCATTAACAGAAACGTCAAGCCAAAGATGCGCAAGGCTGTCATCCTTGTGTTATTCAAGCTTCCAGTTCTTAGTGGGTTTAGTTTTCCTCCTGTATTCCTCAAGTGGTCCAAGCAAGCGCTTCTCGGTCGAGGGAGAAAAGAGAGGCGTCACGGCGATTCTCCTGGAGCAACCTGCTCTTCCAAATATCCCCCGAGCACCAGCAGAAATCGGAAGGTAAAATCCAGGTGTCGATCCGTCCCCTTCTGGGAATTAATCCTGCAGCCAACCGCCGACCTCTGATTGCCGCCCTCGCCTTTATAAACTCCAAAGCCGGGTGGGTTCGGTGAGAGACGCGGAGGGGAGCGCCGAGTGTGGAACCGCTCCTCCTTTCACCGGTGCTACCAGCGCTCAGTAAATGGAAAACTTGCTTCCCTTCGAGCTGTTTATATAGTTGCCTCGCATCCTCACAAGCTCATTATGTAAACTGTCAGTCAGACTCACGGGCGATCCCTCCCCTTTTCCATCTTTCCTTTCTGGAGGAGGGAGGAAAAA
>NW_009599059.1:0-219 GCF_000690535.1 Cariama cristata
GGGTCGCCCTACGGAGGGGTACTCGCCTTCCTCAAAGGCGGGTGGCTCCCCCTCGTACTTTGGGTCCGTATAGGCGATCCAGGGCTGCCCCACCACCTTCAGGGAGGAGATGCAGTTCCCAAAATCCAGCTCGTGCAGGTCGGGCACATCGCAGGTGAACTCCCGGCTCAGCCCTTCAAAGTCAGCACGCTCGTACACCGTGATCCGGTTCATGGTGCT
>NW_009599060.1:0-16484 GCF_000690535.1 Cariama cristata
AAAATTCTTTTATCAAAAGTTATTATCCTGCTGTAGCTGCAGTGAGATGGGATGAATTTTATGCTGCTGTTGACTTAGCTTTTATCTTACAAAGTAAAGTAGCAGAAAAAATCTCTAATGAAGAACTACAGGTACTGTTCATAGCATCGTTGTCAGCTATGCAGGTAGTCAAAGTAATAATAATAACCAGTGATGTTAGAAAAAAAATAATCAAGATTTCAAGTATTCTTTTCATTTCATAATGTACCTTAAATAACTTAGAACCAATATGGAAGAGCTTCCAGAAGAGGAAAGTTAAAATAGGTAGTAGGTTTCCTCTGTTTGAAGAAATTGTAAATAAAAATCACATCTTTGGAAATATTTGACATCAGAGTGTGTCATTTCTTGATTGAGAATCCAGAAGAAGAATTATTTTATTTACTTCAAGAAGTACTTTGACTCTGAATCTTCAATTAGTTACTAACTGGTACTGTGAAATGTTCCTTTTTTTGATGCACTTACCTGTAATGGGGTGTGTTCTGTGGCTTTTCTTGGTTAAAGACAAGAATTAAAACAGGTGATCTGATTCCATCTCAGATCATAATTTTCAGTTTTGAGCATCTGTCAGTGACCAAATCACTTAAGCAATAATAAATTATTTTAGAAAAGCCTTAATGAAGAGAGTCCAGGGTAAAGTCTTATAGTAATGGGCTAAAGTCAACTCTGTTTATGTTGACTCTGGTCTCCATGTAATCAAATCTATAGATTGTGTACGTTGTGCATTTCAGTTTGACAACTGATCAATTTGCAGCAATTAATGAAAGTTAAGAATGCTTAATGAACATTTTAATGCTTTTTAGTTTACATTCTTGATATGTACTGGGGACTCCAATGTTCCAAGTGTTTTTAGAAGTCTCCACCTAGATCTAGTTTGTGGCCTATTAGTTGATGCTATTCACAGTATTTATTTTAGCTATAGTGATTAATAAGTCAATTTCACCCCTATTGGGGTTTCTTTTCTACAGTGCCATATATAAAAAAATTTAATGTAATCCATAATTCAACTTGTTCATCTTATGTTGAGCAGTAAATCCTCGTTGGTCTGAAGTCAAATGCATTTTTTACACTAGCTTTACTGAGATACAAGGTTTTCTGGACTTCAGACAACTTCTAAAAGAGCCTTTTAAGCCATTTATCCAAATGGTGATCAAGACCAATTACTTTTTAACATGATTTTCTATATTTCTACCCTTACTATATAAGTATTACTATTGCTGCGGTAAATTTATTAAATTGTACTGAGTGCATGGGTAGGAGACAGCAAAGCTGTGTTTCTTGTTATGAAAATGTTTATCTGACTACAGATTCTACAAAATTAGACTTTTGCTTTTCTTATTTAAATGATGAATTACATAAGTCTTCTAATAAGTCTTCTAATTTCAAAAACTCTTTAACAAGGCCATATCATCTCTAACTTACTTCTGAGTTATTTCGTTAGACTATATATTGAGAGTCATTGCTTTTTAAATTCAATAAACTTTAACAAAATTTATATACTTTTTTTTAAGGCTTTCCGAGGTATATTTTTATCTCCAGCATTCAACTGGTGTATATGAGGAGCTCTTTTCTGAAGAATCCTGATTTGTACTGAATTTCTGATACAATTTTCCTCCAGAAAACGCAAACCAAATGCGACTCATTAATAGCTTTTTCTACCTTCTCTGCCCTTTCCCTCTCAAGACAAAGCTACCTGACTTACGTCTGGTTAGAATGAACATCACGTAAAACAGACAAATCAAGCTGTGTCAGATTAATCCTCCTTAAGCGGCTTACACTCCAGTTGCATAGAAAGACACCATAATATGGAGAAGTTGTTTCAGAATTGACACCAAACTAGAGATTGCATATCAAAGAAAATGCTTTACCTACCTATTCTGAAGTCTACCCTTTAGTGTGAATTGTTCTTCTAGATCTGATAATAGAACACTTCTGGCTGGCTGTGCCGTATCATCTTGACATTTGGAATATAGATACATGAGAAGCATGTCATGTTAACAGAACGCTACAACAGTCATATTTTGTCTCAATTGATGGGGGAATTGCAGCATACAGAGTAATTCATGTTGACAGTAAGAACTTGCAGATAGACAGCGTAAAATGGTGAAATCATTATAGAAATTTATTTAACTGGTTGAATGACCATAGCAGATTGGTTGAGCCAACCAAATCAAAGAGACTCTGAAGGAGATACTTTCTCTACTGTAATTTTTAAGATTAATTTGTGGCTACCATGTTTCTTTGTAATACATATATTTTTATCTTTGAACTCATATACTAATGTCAAAGTTCATAGTAATTGATAAAATACTAAGTACATCTTTTCATGTCTGTTGTTCAGATATGTAAAGGTATTCTTTTCATAGTTAAATTTTGAGCAAAAATATTGAAAAGAAGGCAACCATATAATTGAAAATAAACCCATTGACTTTTTAAATTTATGTTTCATTCTCCTTGGAAGAATGTGTTAGCAGTGTAATGAATAATAGAGTTTCACATCTTCTTTTAATTAATTCACAAAATGTTTTCTGATTGCTTGTTATTCTATGTTTTTAAATCTCTTATCTGTGACAAAAATCAGATTTTTGTCTACAGAAATTGGATAAAGATGAGAATTTACAGGAAGAGCTGCTTAAGTATTTAAACAATACTATGTATTAAAGAATCCCTTTTTAAATTTTATTTCCTGTTTATTTTTTCCTTTTGCAAGCTGGTACTATACTTCTCCCACATACACTTCAAGAGTGTAAATTCTTTTCATGTGTATTAGCTGCAGCATTTTACCTAGTTAAAAGAGGGATGTGGCAACCCGGGTCCATAAGTCTAATGCAGTGGCATCCCTAGGTGAAGAGCAAGAGGGATGATATTTTGTCACTGCATTTTGTTTGCAGGTAGAGCCAGCTCCTTTTGCCTAAGTGTGACAGTCTAAGCTATCTTCCTGCAGTTTTTGTTCATACAGGACAATGGTGGCTTTGAATGAGAGAGGGAAGCCTGCTGGTCTGGCAATATTTTTAATGCATTATTATTTTTCTCCGAAGCATCTGATTCCACAGTCAAGCCTGTGGATTTATTATTAGAGGCAATCAGCTATGAGAGAGACAGACCTGGGAGAGACCCTGTTCTTGACTTTAACCAAACCCTAACCAATCACCTACGTTTATATATTTTCTTAGAACTTAATTTCCACAAGTTTTAGTCATACCCTCTAGGATCTCCATAATACAATTCTGTAGGTACAGCAGATTCTTTAAATCGCCGTTAGCAGCAGAGCACACAGGCATGTTACAGACTTTAAGCACGAGAGACCTAAGTCTGTAGAGAGAAATATGCTTTGAGTATTATCCATATAAAAAAAGAGATATCCCAAACTTTGCATTTAAAAATATTTCTCTAAAGTGTCTCTTTCAGTATAAATGCTGATGTGCATTGGCATTAAACGATCGTATAGAGAACACTCTGTAGCCCAGTAGGATGGGAATTCTTCCATTGTCAGTCTGGCTCTGCTTCTGTCTGTGGCTTACTGTAGTTGACTTTATCTTATGTGCTCTTATCTTGTTCATTGCTATTCATAACCCATACTTTTGTGAAGATGGGCCTTTATTCATAAGAAATACTTGCCAAGTTCCTTGTTCCTTTATGTAAAGGAACAATAAATACTATTTGAACATACATACCTTTGATTTATTTTCATTCTCAGTTTAATTATGCAGTGTGTATTTTAGACACATGTCTGATTCCTGTCTTGTATTCATTTGCCTTTGTGTCTTAACAAGTGTGAAAAGAAAACAAGCAAAAACAGTACTGCTTTCTAGGTATGGGGATGTTTTGGACCATCTTTATGTTCTGGTGATAGGCATGCTTTAGAAGAAGGTAATAGCCAGGTGGTTCTCAGCTTTTAGATAATTTAAGGAAATCGCTTCCAAAGATGTAGAAGATGAAAATTTGGCAAGTCCTTAGCAGCATGAGAAAAGAGGTCTCTGACATTTGACTCCACTCCTCTCTTCCCCATTTATTCCCCAAACTCCTGCTGTGTTTAGTGTTTAGTTGGGGGAGAAAGAGGTTGATTGCATAGTAGAGTTAGGTTGGGGTAAGCAAGTGGAGAGCATAAGATACGGTTTTCAGTATCTGCTGCTAACTTGTATAAATTCTGTTGACTAGAACTAAAATGTTCCAAACATCTGTCTTTACTTATTCAACCAGTTGCAGCTGAGCTGACCTATGTGATAGGTAAGGGAGAAGTAATTACTAATAATTCGCAAAGCAAATGAAAGGTGCATGGATCTGGGATTGATATTCTGATACGCTGCTGCACAGGTACTGTTTGAGGTTACCATTTCTGATTGAAGTCTCTTTCCCCTTTGTATGAAAGCAGCATAATTAATCAGGCTGTAATGAATTCAGGTACTGCCAGTTTGTCACCTCAAGAGAGAAGTTACCAGAGCAGGCTGAAATCCAATTGAAAATACGGTCGCAATTAGTATTTAGTATTTAAAGAACTGTTTTAACATGTGTAGCGTAACAGTAGACATCTTTTGATAAGGTTGGGAAACGTGTGTTGTATGGTTTGAAATATACCTCCAAAAATAAGTGGAAGATGATCCAAAATTCTTCTGCAAATTTAAAATGAATAAAATACTGTTTTACAATGCATTTACAGATTGGAAAGGGAATATATCATATCTAAATAAGGAGTCTGCAGCTGTAAATATTTTCTGATTTGTATATTTAGTTTTGTCTTCATTAACAAAAATCTCAACTCCTGTCAGTATGGAGGTTGAGTCAGGCATAATCTATTCACTCAAAATGAAGAATCACCGAACAAAACAATGTGTTGGCTTGTGGTCTAAGTTGTTACTCTTAGTGATCTGTTACAAGTCTTATTTGAACAAAGGTAATTGTCTTGGTGCTGTAAGTCCCATCTGTAGTTCAGTAGGAAAATTCCATGAATGTTTTTGTTGCAAAGAAAAAAACCTAATCAAGTTTTAGGTATTGCTTTATTTGCTTAGGTGATTATTTTTAAAATACTTTTTATTTACATTTTTGGAAGAGATGGTATTTTAGCAGTGACTGTTTTCCAGGGCTTCAGAAAGACAGTCACAGTGCAAGCAACTACACTAGTTGCCATCTGTATGACTTCTTACAGAGGTCACCACCGTGAAGTCCTGACGGTGGAATGGTTTGTGCAGGTTCACTCACTTTAGACCAAATCAACTGGATTATTCTAAATAACGTAAGTAGATGGTGTGGGTTCAACGGGCTGATACTGCCTGGGGTGAATTAGGGAGCACTCATATGAGCTACTCTGCTGGCAGATCTTCAGGATAATAACTTCAGCAGGGGGCAGTGAGGAGCAGCTGGGGGGCATAGAGCCTCTGATCAGCACAGCTGGATCCAAAGCTAACATCTGTCTGTAGTCTTAGACTCGACACTTTTGTTAATACTGTGAGCTGTATTTGCATTTGTTAGATTATTTTGGTAACAGTACTTCCCTGTCTCTAGTGTTCCATTTCTTTCCATAATCCCCTTTCACAGCAAAATCAGCATTGGCAATTCAGAAGAAATAGAACAATTATCTTCATGTAACCCTTTAACAATTATTAACTTTCCTATACTTTTCTAGCAATGGTTGTATGTGAAAGTCTCAGTAAAGAGCAGCTGTGAAATTAAAGTACAGGAATTACAGAAAGAAGCTGTTTAGTTGCACTGCGATTGCTATCAAAGAGCACGTATACGTACTCGCTCTTTCTCTCTCAGAACTGATGAGGAGGAGTCCATGTGCCCAACATACTCAAGTTATTTCAGGTTCATGAAGCTTCAGCCATGAAGCTCCTCTGTGCCTGTGAGGAAGTGAATGGCTGATGGGGGGACAGGAGGTTTGAATTTACAGGCTGATGCACACTTGACCATAAATGAGTTGATTACAAACATCCTTATAATAATTTCATGACAATTTACAGAACACAGGGAGGAGAAGCTTAGATTAAAAAAAGCAGTGTTGTGAAGGAGCAGTGTTGTGAATTAGCAGTCTTGGTATCTATTAAGCTTCCCTGAGTACACTTATTCATGTCTTTCCCTTTTCTTATATGTTCTCTATATGCTTCAGAGAAACAAATCGTGTAAACATTTGCTTATTTTTGGCATGGAATAATAAAGCAGACAAGTGTCACGTAAATGATTGTGACACTTGTACAAATGTCTGTAAGCTCAAACAGGACAGGCAAATTATGTTTTGATCCATTAACTATAGCTGTCTTAGGAAAAAAAAAAGTATTTATCTAAATACTTTAATTCAAGCAAGCACTTCAGACTTAAAAATTTGGCAGAATCATACCTTGTAAGATTAATAGTTTGTCTGCATATTAAAAGCATGTTAAGATGCATCATTCCATCCGCAGTTTACTGAAAAATTACAGCTTTGAGTGGATGACAGGGAGGAAAATCAATCTGAGTGTTTTGATTCCTTTTCATACTGATATAGACCATCATTTTGCCATTCCTACTGTTTATCGATTTAACTGGAATACTGTGGTAAAGAGAATGATGAAGGCTTTGGATATGTCATTCTTTGGCATTATCAACTTCTCAAATTTCCTTTCAACTTCTCATAGTGTTGTGTTAAGATTCTGGGGTGGTAGTAAGACGTTTTCTGCAACACAGTAAATGAATAAGTGGAGTAGCCTAGTTGTGGGACTCAGATATGATGCTGCAAATAATTTATTATTTATTATTATTTATGTTTTTAAAATGTTAATTTGAAAGAGATTTTTTAAAGAGAATGGACTGTATAAATTCTGCCACGTCTCAAAATAATTCCAATTTGTTGTTATTTCCTTTTTAGTGTAGGTGTTTCTGTAGTTACATTACCATGTTGGAGTCCGATACCATGTGAATTTTTCCAGCCAGCTCCCAGTAGTCTTATGCTAGAAAGATCATTTTAGTACCTGTGTGTTGCAGTAACTCAAGATCCCCATCTTTTGCCTTTGTTTCCTGTCTTCTTCCTTATATGTTCCTTACCTTGGCTTTCCTTACCTATTCTCCTCTTTCTTCAAATAAGGAAAACAAATTAAATCAATTTTTTTTTTAACGCTGGAGTTCATTTCCCAGAATTGAGACTTCACTTTTGAAACATTTTTTTAAAATTGTTTTAATGTTACTGAATTCTCTGTTACTTGTTTTGATTATATAGTTGACAATATGATAATACAGCTCAAGAATTCAGGACAAAGAATAAAAGTTTGAAGTATGCTTGTACTCTTAATTTGAACATTCTAATGGGTCCTCAAAGTGTAACCTTTTATTAATAAGAATATTTTGGAACAAGATTAGCACTCTGGAGCAAGTAATAAACAGGCTGAGTATACATTTGTGTAGTCCTCTTTAATATGAACAAGGAAATGAGGTTGGATCTGCTTAGCTAGGAGATAAGAAGCACATCCAAGTTAAAAGGCATAATAGGAGTAAAAAAGGGAGGCACAGTTTTAGAATGAAATGAGAGTGAAGACTTGGCAGATCAGGTTTGCCTTAAGTCTATGATAGTTAAAATAACCCCGTTTAAAATTTTGAAACTGTAATTTACATGTTCCTTTATTATTATTCAGATTAATACTAAAAGGGCAGAAGTCATCCAAGGAACTTACGCATTAATTTTCTTCCCTTTCACTACTCTGCAGATTTGTTTCAAAATATTTTTCTAGTACCTTGAATTTTGTTGCTGTTTTTTGTTTTGACAAGGAGTAACTTTTCTTTCTGACTGTCTATTAATGCTACTGAGAAATAAAGATGCTTTTACAAAATGCTTTCAAGCACAAAAGGAGATGGTTTTCAAGAGATTATTTTACATATTTACATATTTTACCTTAAGCATTTTGTAGTCACTGCCTACTGGTGAATGTATCAGATTTTTACACACACTTTCAAAATGAACCAGTTTTGCTTCTAAGCCATTGCAAAGGGAGGAAATGAATTCTAACTTTTTTCACTTCATTTTCACATCCTCACATTTCCTTATTTCACATGGTTTAAAACAAAATGCCTCCAGCATTATTTTTCCTTTCTCAAGAGCAAAGTGAATGTGACTTTTCTAAGGGGGTCACAGGATGCCTCTGAGGCCTGTGGGTGTTACTGGACTGCTGCCTGCTTTCAGCTTAACTGAAGGGCTTGTCATAGTTTTCATCTCCTAAGAAATTAGCCCTAGGTGCTGGCCAGAAGCAGGAGAAGGCAGCATTATGAGTCCCACGCTGGTTATTTCCCACTGACATCAAATCCTGAGGTTTTTAAATTAATCCTACACAAAGACAACCCTTCGTTTTGGTGCCAGTTTGAAATTAGACTGCAATAATGACCTTTTAAAGATGTCTAGTTGTTAAGATAACCCCCTGTTGAAACTTGAAGGTAGCCATTGCACCCCGTGTTGATAAGATGTTACTGACACTTTAGCAGATTTTCTAAAGGTGACTGGAAGTCGTGGCCAGTGACTTGACCTGTGCTGCCAACAGGAATGAAACCGATAGCCGACCAAGCCTGCCTCGCCTTATACCTCCCGAAATCTTGGGTCCAGAAGCAAACAAAGGGCCTTTATAAAGTTCCAGCAGGCAGATTAGTTACAAACTAGTAATAGAAGACTTGCACAAAAGGGGACTGACTTGGCCATCAGAAAAAGTTAATACTCTGCTCCGAGTGTGAATTAAAAGCATACCTCTAATGCTTTAACACTGGCTGGCAACTGGAAAAGCTTGGAAAATGGAATGTTACCAGCAACTGTTAATATAAACAAGTAAAAGAAAGTGGTTTCATATATGCTACCCTCAAGTGTTACATCTGAAGTGAAAACTGGCCCAATAGAAAATGGGAAACAGAGAACAGATCTGCATAATATACAGGAGATTTTTGTCTATTGGAATAAATAGAAATTTGTATTGGTCCTGAATTAAAATTACTCACCTCATTGTTCCTGCCTTTTCACCTTAGGGTTTTGTGTCATAAACCTGTATGAATTTACCATGTGCAAAATTGTCTTTCATTACTAGTAATAAATAGGTATGAAGCTGGAGATGGTATCTCTTTGTAGTCAAAAGAGGTGTATGTAAACAAAGATGAGACACTGTGTATCTACGAAAAATTATTTTGGTAACTGTCATTCTTAGCAATTGTTTTTCTAACTTTAAATTACGAAAAAATGTTATAATCATACTGTATTTCTGTTAAAATTGTATCTGTGACATTTTTTACTTGTAAAAATTGACTATGCTAAATTTTTCAGGGTTTTTACATTTTACAATGCTTAAAGGCAGTTACAATTGTATAGAGTATAACTTGGATTGCTGAGGCAAATTTTATTATAATTTTAACTATACGTAATATATGAAAATTTCAGCTCTTTAACCAGCATCAGCGGCATGTTTTCCTTTAACAAATGTAGTAGGTCCTGTAGAATGAGCCCTTTTCAGCTGTTTGAATACTCTACCTTTGACTATTTACAGTTATTTCACTTCTATTCATCAAAAATAGAAAATATGCATTAAACATTCTATTATTTGATGGTGTACTACACCATCTGCTGCCATAATGCACACAACTCTTACTTGTTCTGAGAAACATACTGTGAAATCTTAGTTTGAATCTGTAGGTTTTGAAAATGTGCAATATACAGACGTGTAAGCATTCCTTTTTTAACCCTTAGCATTGTTAGAGATTCCAAGAGCTTCTTTACAGCATTTCACAAATTAAAGGCTTATCAAAATACAAACATAAGAAAAATACCATTTATATCTTGTATTTCTCTTTTGGGTATTAAAATAGTGGGATTACTCGCTTTATCAGTTTAAGGAGGTAGTAGAAAATTGAATCTCTCATTTTGTGATCATTTCTCTTCTTTAATACATTTCACCTAGTTTAGAAGTATGGATCAGAAACTCACAAGGAAAACTGATGCCCTTTCCTGCAGCTAAATTAACAGGAATCACGTGGAAAACAATCTGAGCCTTGTATGAAAAGGGGAGCCATTAAAATTAGCCTTAAGCTATGGACTGCACCCAATATCACTAGAACTGCACTCACTGCAGATGTGGAGGCTGGCTCTCAGGCAAACTGAGCTGTGTTGTATAGCTACAATTAAAATCAACTCCTCTGCCAAAAAATAAAAGGGAGGAGGGTAGAAGGAGAACATCAAAGACAGATTGAAATGTGTAGTTAGTAATAAGAGTGGTCTCCTCTTGAACCAAGCCCTGCAGCAATTCATGGCCCCCTTGTTAATGAGAAATTTTGACCTCTGGTTTGTAAGTTAAACTTGTAATCCCAGCTAATGAAGTAAATCAATCCCAACTTCAGTCTGTTGTTCCCATTTTTCTTTCCACAGTGTGTCTGGGAGTTAGTATCCAGGTCTACAAATACAATTTGGGGGAGAAAAATTATTCTGCTGCTATGTAACTTCTCCTGTTTTGCAGATTCACTTAAACATATCTAAAGCAGACAAATTATTTTAACTAGTCTGTGTGCTTTAAAGTGTCCTATTAGTTTGGGTGTTTTAGAGACATTTAAATAATAGATCCGAGTTACCATTCTGAAAGGAAAGCTGGATTTGTAACTGTCCCAAAATAGTCGTTTCATAAACAGATTTATGCTTTAGGTATGTATATATGTTAAAAATTATTTGAGGAGCCTTATTTTAATTCTAGCTATATATTTAAGGGGATACTGATGATGGTTTTCTGTCAGAAAAAAGGTCTCCTACTGCAGTCTCAATTCTGAGAGAGAACAGATTTGCTAGCAATAAAATGAATGCAAAGCTAAGATGCTAATTTTCATAATGGGTGGATCATCCTTTGAAATGCGTGCTTCTATGTCTTGTAAGCCACGGAGTGACAAACCCAGCCCCAAATCCAGCCCAAAAGCCCTGGTAAAGCCTCTGAGTTGATTCCACACCATGTTATTAAAGAATCTGTAAGAGATCAGCAAATGCTATAAAAGGAGGTGAAGTCTTTGTGGCAAAAATAAGGAGGTGCCAGGTTCATAATGTGGTCCCTTGAAAGAAAAAATAACCGGCTAAAGAGAAAAAAACTAAAACCAACCACTCTTGCTTGTAGCTGCTTTGCTTTCCTTCTGCGTTAGTAATTGGTATTGCTGTGGACCCTTCTGAACGATACAGGCCCTTTTTTGTTCTAATCTGTTTCTCTCCAGAGAGAGTTTTTACATTATTTTATGGCTATTTAGTGCTACAGACACAGTTTTACAGGGGCAGAAGCTTCCTAACAAAGTGTGTTTTTCTAAATGAAGGGGTACACAAGCCCCCCCTATAACTGCAGGCGACTTGCTGCATCTTTGCATGCATCTCTGCTCTCCCTGGCAGCTGCGGCATGAAGCAGCGCAGACTTTTGGCTCTCAAGTTTTTGGCTCTTAATGTTAGTTTTTTATAGCCATGTTCCTGCGATTCAGTCAACAAACCTTACAGCATACTACTGTCTTTGGTCGATGTCACGCATTTAGATTTCTGTCATGAAGAGGGAGCAAATGACCAAGTGCTGCTGTATTTTATGCAATTTTATGATCGAGAAGAAAAAGTTTTTTACAGCAGCGCAGTAGGAGTCTCTGGGGATCGACACAGTTCAGCAGCTGTTTTTGCTGTGATGACCCCGGCGGTGCTGTGTTTCGGTTACCTCAGGGACTGAGCCTGGTCTGTTCTTTCCCGAAGTAGAAGCCGTTTTGGTTTTATGCCTTTAAAAAAAGGTGACTCCTGACTGGATTTGATTACTTGCTGCCAGAAAGCAGACAGTGATTTCCTCAGGGCAGGCAATTGTCAGAAGGCTGTTGGTGTACCCCGAAGGGATGCATTCCCCCAGGGTGGGGGCATAAAGGCTCCTGCAGAGCTTCGCTGAATGAGCTGTCATCAGCAGGTGACACCTGGCCCTTGTCTGCTCCCTCTCTTAACTGATGGAGACTGGGGAGCATGGAGAATGGTGAGATTCAACCAAACTTGGAGAAAAGGCCTCTTTGTAACTGACTGAAGGCTGTTTTGAAGCTGAGACTTGCAGCGGTAGCCCCCGAGTAAGTTTGTTTCAGAGAAAAAGCAAAGCACCTGAACTGATGGATCTGGAAAAAGAGGTTGGTGAACAGTAGCTTTTGCAGGGGACCCGCAAGTTGTGGAGGGCAAGATGCAAGAGGCTGTCTGCCAAGGAAAGGGAGGAAGAACTTTTCTGTAGAGGAACAAAATATTAATGCAATCCAAATATAAAGATTATATTCTCCAATAACTTTTAACCTGTAAAGTATATTTTTCCTAAGGATCAAATGTAGTGAAAATTTTTATTACTCGGAGTTCCTATGTATCTAGAGGGACTCCATTTGGTTTATAGGTAACGCATTAAGTATTTCATATGATCTTCAAAGTATACATGAAGGGCTAGATTAAACTGTATACTGTTTTTGTTGGTGATAATACTGTACAGTCATTAACTTTACCTGTATTATTCTTTGAAGATGCTTATGACCCTCGTAATGATTTGAAGCTAGGTGGTTTATACTGCTACAAATCATTAGTACATTACAGGCAAGAGTTTATAATAACCTACTTTTTGTCTCACTAAATTTAAAGGAAGCTTTGTTAATTTTGACAACAAGTGGAAAAACACAGCAGTGAATCTGTTCTCAAGTGATATACCTTAGTATATGGAGGATCCTGTTGCGAAGAACTTCGAAAATAATCATGGTTTATTAGCTGCACAGTCTTTTCCCCTTTGTTTCTATTCACTTAATTTAAAGTGAAACAACTCAGCATGCAAAACTAAAATTAACTGCAAAAAAAGGTGTAAGTGAATAAACAGGCAAATCCATTAGAGTCGATGGGTTATTGGATCCCTTGCCATTCCTCAGATGGCGGCCTATTAAAAGTGGTAATGTCTGCCTCCAGCGTGGCCTTAAGGCAAGAAAGAAGGCCAAGACAGGCATATTTCACATGCATCAGACACAAGAATTAAATAGACCAATGTTCCCTAAAAGACTGAAGTACATCTCTTTCTGACGTTCATCTCGGGCAAAAATTCATTGATCTCAGTATGTCCCTTGGCAATTATAAAATATTAAATCCAAGTCACACTTTTCTAGTTGGCTTAATTTTTTCTCTATTCACAGCTTTCTATTTGATCAATTTTAACAAGTTAGGAATAGCATCTAATAATAAAATAAAAACTGCAGAGTGAAAAAGTTTGTTCATTTGACATTCTTATATTTTTGTATTTAGTCTTTAGGCCTGCCTGTTATGTTGTTGTATTTTAAATAAATTTACACACTAAATAGATGAAAAGAATATATATTTATACACACAAAACCCCCCTCTACTGTCTCCTTTGAATTAGCAGTTTCTTTTTAAAGCTGGATACTTGTATGTGGCCATGGTATTGCAGTGAAATCTGTATTTTTAAACTAAATCTGTGTAGTTAATCACCATCGTTTTTCCTAGTGTCAAACAGTAATTATTTCTGCTTCATGTTTCTCTTACTATGTCAGGCTGGAAAATGTAATATTGGTGGAACCTTACTTTTGAATTACTACTTACGTGAGCATTTTTTTGTTGTTGTTTTAACCAAAATTTGGTTTTGCTTGTGTAAATACCAGTCAAGCAGCAAAATGAAAACTAACCTTTCAGAACCCAGATCTATTTTAACATAAATTTGGAGATTGTAACATACAGTACAGCAGAACGAATGTCTTCGCTGGTGGTCTTTGATGATGAGAGACTAATTTTGGGGATATTTTTTCCATACAGGCAGTCTACCTGTTGTGTTAGCTTGTTCCCTTCCTGCTTAGCATTCTCATCTGTCTGGCACACTTACAACCTTCCATTCTTTAAATAAGCTCATTCAGTGGCCAACAGCTATAAGCAATCTTGGCTGAAAAGATGACAAGAAGAATGCTCAGAGCCTTGGTTAGCTTTCAAGAAATGACAATTTTGATTATTTACTATCAGCAAAATTACCCCATGGAAAGGTGGGGGAGGCTAACGAGTAGGTCTTAAATTTTCAGAAAAGTGAAGT
Organism: Cariama cristata; assembly: GCF_000690535.1. Taxonomy (NCBI): domain Eukaryota; kingdom Metazoa; phylum Chordata; class Aves; order Cariamiformes; family Cariamidae; genus Cariama; species Cariama cristata. Next base: position 14,061 of record NW_009599060.1, read on the forward strand.
TTAAGATTTTGCTTTACATTTTGGAAACAAGACCCTGTTGCCATGTCACTACATGCTTATCAACTGCTTAATTTTTTTTTAGTAACAAAAGCTATTTTAAGTATTAATTAGAAAAAACAGTATGGCTGCTAGTGTAGCTCCATTACCTCCAATGGAGAGAAAGCAGCTTGCCCTGGGTGCCCAGTTTTAAACATGGACAGATTAGATGTATATGTCTGTGCTTTCTCAATTCAATTTTTAACCTGGAAAGCATTTACATTAACATTCAACCCAGCGTGCATAAGATTAGCTTTCCTGTCTGTGTTTATAGTCCTCGGCACAGGTTTGGATGTACTTGCCCAGAGTTGCAGCTTCTTGGGTGGCCTCGGGAAGTGGACCAGCTCACTCCAATGGCTGCATTAACATCCCTGGTTGTAAAATGAGGATATTGGTACAGCTTATCATTCTTTCTTTTCTTTTCTTTTCTTTTTTTTTCTTTTTGTTAGTTTGCTAATTGTGCCTGTCCCTTGCTGTGTCTTTGTACAGCGTATGTTGTAAGAGAGCTCATTTTCAGATGGGGCTTAAAGGTGGATATAGTTACTAATTGACCAGCATCCATCTATCCTGCCTGTGACTCACGAAGAAGTGTGGGTATAATGCAGTATTCAAGGAACACAAGAAAACTGTACTGGTGACCCAGAGTCCCACTAGCTGGAGTTTATTTTTTTTTTTCCCCCCTTTTTCATAGAAATTGTGATCCAGGCATTTAAAAGTCACTTCAAGATCAATGTTACTCAGAAGCATACTGAGTCTTGAAAAAATGTAGATATAATTTTCCCTTTTAAAATTAATCTTTTTTATTCTTCTGGGAGAGCCACAATTTGAAAAAGGTCTACAATATAACCTAGACTAAAATGCTTGTGTGTATCTCTCTCTCTCCACACGTATAGACGTATATGTGCGTATATATGTAGTATTTTCTAATATGTATCTGCTTTACTAGATATAGCATTGTAAACTGTCTCAAACATGGCTGAGAGTAATCTTAATGAAATTAGAACAGTTGTGTTCTGTGTTTAATGATTGTAAGTTGACGGGGTAAATTGGATCTTTCCAAGTTTCAGTATACTACTTGTTAATATATTCTCTGTAATGGTGGTTTTGTTGAACAGCCAGCACACCTTTATGACCAGCCAAAATTTGATTTCCATTTCTTACCTAATGGACTGACACATAATATATTATTTATTAGAACCATGATTCTAATGGTACTAATGTTTACTTAGACAAAACTTCATTGGATTCAGATGGTACTTTTGTTCAAAATACTCTTTCCTTTATTGAGTCCCTACTGACATCAGCCATACACTCTTAATCTCATACTGTTTCTCTCACCTGCCCTGAACATAACTCTTTCCTGTTTGTCTTTGAATTTATAAATTGCAGAACTCTTTTGCTTTTGAAATCCACTTAAAATTCTGTATTTTAACAAAATGAGACAAAGTAAGATGATTTTAACTATACCTATTCTGAACGTTTCCATGACTTCACATGATATGAAAAACTGCCCTTTCCAGCTAGCAGTTTTATTTTATTCTGCAAAAATAAATATAGCCATTCTTAATTTCTTTTAAAATTCTTTAAACATAAATTAATGATAGTTTAATCAGTTTTCTGGCTCTTTACATGTTTTTTCTTAGTCAGTTCTACGTTGTGATATTCTTACACATTATATTATGACGCTGTGATACAAAAGTAAAATTAATAGCTGTAAAAAGTGACGACATTCTGCTGTAAGGATGTGCAATATTGTTTATTAAAATGATCCTGATAAAGAACATTTTACTGAACTTCATTTTTCTTGAACTGCATACTAATTTTAAAGGTCAGTGTGGTTAGTTACCATAGTAGTGACCTAAAAATAACCTTTCTAGTGTACCTGTATATTTCTGATCTGTAGTGTTAGCATTCAGAAATGTTCTTTCCCTTAGAGTTTCAGCAGCTAAATAAGTTGCAACCCCTTCAGCTATACTCATAAAAATTTGCTTCCAGACAACATGGTCTGTTTATTGTGTAATAATCGAAATGGCACTAAATTGCAATGATTGCTGAACACTTAGGAATTGCATTAACCACTTAACTGCTAAACTATTTTCCATTTTCTTCCTCACTGTGAAGTATTGTATTGATTTTCCTCTTAGTTAGAGCTGCTTACTCAACTCTGAGATGAACAGAATATTTTAGTAGCCTCGCACACTGTCATATTTTGAGTCAATCAGCAGTGACCTTGGCTAAGAATTTTCTGGAGGTTTTTAAAAAAAGCTATCAAACAAAATAGCTCGCAGTGCATAGCCTTAAATCTTTACAGAAAATAGAGGGAAAACCAAAACATCTCTGCTAAGTGAGTTTAAAAGATTATATGGAGGATTAAATCTTTCTCTTTCC
>NW_009599060.1:16515-24169 GCF_000690535.1 Cariama cristata
CTCTATATTAGCTGGGTTATTTCCTATTACTTTTAATACGCTGCTTCTAAGACAAATTAGTTAATAGTTATGAGGCCTTATCCAGGGACATAATTGTAGCCTGTAATGTGGTGCTGGGAGTGTAATTAAAATTCTACGATGATAGGTGAAAAATTTTAGTAGTGCCATTGTTTTCTATGGGGATGTTGATGATTTTTTGTTTTCTAACTATTCTTTGTTAACTGAGGTAAAACAGTCAAACATTTGAGCAATATCAAACTTCAAAGCTCCATGATGATTGCTAGCTAACTAGTTTTGGTTCCAAATATTTTAGTTTCAAATTTATTTTCTTTCTCTTGCAAAGATTTATAGAGATAAATTCTGGTCCTATTTGTTTCTGAGAAAACTTGTCAGAAAAAGCAGAGAGGTTTTTGGTCGGTGTTTTTGTGTTGTTTTTTTTTTAAGCAAAACCTTTCCGAAATCTTGCTGCAAAAAAGGGGGAAAAAGGCTGATACAGGTAAGGAAGAGTTAAACAGAAATTGAGCGGGGATGCTGGGGGGCAGCAGTGCTGCAGAACATAGCAGTGTTCGTGCGAAGGCAAGTCATTTCCCGAAACACTGCAGACACATGGCCTGAGGCAGTCTAAAACCTTTGGAGACCAAAATGGCTCGCAGGAGTTAGAAGTAATAAGGTGTTTTTCCCTTCTTTCTCCTTCACTGAAATTCTGTAAGGTTGCTATGCATTACCAAGGAACAATGCCACTATTTTTGTGTTTTATATGGGTATTAAGATCCATTACAATTTGACATTTTTAAGATTGGTTATCCTGTAGTTTGGTGTTAAATTGAAGTTGTTTGTTTTGAATTTAATTCTTTCATTTTTCAAAGGAAAAAGGCAGCATTGCTGTGCTGATAGCTTACTGAAGTATGCCGGGATTTGATGTTTGAATTGAGTGTTTGCTATCCCAAAATGTAGGCAAAATTATCTGTAAAAGAAGTCTTGGGGTTTATTTTTTTAAAAAAAATCATTTTTTTAAGTCTGAAAGATGCTTTCTGGCTAGCTTTTCACAATCCAATTGTGGAAGATACTGCACATATAATATCTTTAAGGTATACTGTTTCTGGGGTTATTTTTAACACTATGTTACGCATCCAAGATGCATTGTGTTTAATGCAACCTGCTTATGATTATTATAACCCTGTATGTTTGCAGCAGCTAAATAAACTCCACATCAAATAAATTACTGCAGCAATGTTATTAGGCCAGCAGCAATGTTAAGGACATCTGTTAACTCTTTTTCAAATGCCCTGTCCTTAGTCGTTTATTCTAAACATTTCTGTTGTTAATTACTACTTAAGTACATGAAGTAGTCACTCAGACATAGCTGTGAAGACCAGCTGAGGAGAATGTGACAGGTTTAGGTCCCATTCTTAGCCTTGCTCTTAATGGCACAGTGAGGGGGGACCTGTAGCTTGTTGTTTTAGGGTAAACACAGGTAAATGGGGACAGAGGAATGGATAATTGACATGTATTTCCAATACTGTAGTTACAGCAATAGTCATTGCTCTAGCCAGGGAGGCTTCATCTCAATCAGCAAGGCATAGTCTGGGCAACTTTCCCCACTTAGGCCCTAAAAGTCTAACTTGTTGTTATTAGAACTGGTGAAAAAATTTTGCAATGCAACTTTCTCTGTCAAAATATGTTTTTGCCAAAGATAAAATGTTTATCAAAAATACATCTGTTTCAAAAACATATTTGTCAAGAAGGTTTCTCAGCTCCAAGATGACATTTCTAGTGACAAAGCGAGTCTATTGCCGAGTGGTTGCAGCCCAGATCTGGGAGCTGAAAGATGAATAGTGCCTTAGCCACTGGGTCGATGGGTCTCCCTGCCTGTTATAAGGCAGAATGAAAACATTGTCGAGAATTGAAATGTTTTCCGGCTTAGTGTTTATTACGTGGTAAAATGCTAAATGTTAGAACCCAATTCATAGTTCTTTTAAAAATAATTTCTTTCCATTTGAAATTCATGTGAGACCATAAGGTGTTTTGCTGTCTGGCACCAAGAGTGGCCCAGGTCTCGTCTTTATTTGTAATTTAGTGAATTGCAAATACTTGATCATGAAAACAAACAGGATGCTGTTTTTCAAAGGTTAGATGGATCTTATGAGCAACTCTGGTAAATTAAAACAAACAAGCAATAATAAAAGGACCTGCAGAAATTCTCTATAGACAGTGTCTAAAAGGTTTCTGTTTCTGTTGGGAAGTTTCCCGGAATAGTGTGGATGTATGTAGCTCTTCATCAGCATTGTAGGAAAAATAGATGCAAAGTAAGGAATACTCGATAAGCATGTTCCATTTTTGTCATCTGAGCAATGTCTAATTTTCAAATTACAGTCTTGCCTCTCAGTGCAATTGAAGCAAACCCGTAGTATATACTTAGAGTATTGCCAATTCAAGTATTTTCTCTTGCTCGTTGCTACTGCAGTTCAATTAATCACAAAGTGCATGTGGCTCATTGCAGCGTGTGAGGCTGTGGAGGATCACAGCTTAGATAGAAACCTGTCGTTAAATGATTCACTTGCAAACAGACTGAGCGACCAAAGACAGGACTAACTGCCTGCAGGTGTACAAGTTCCAGGTTGCAAGATGGCATCCTCTCCTTTGCCCTCATTCTCTTTGGCAAGACCAAGATGCCCAAGCAGAGCACTTGACCTCTGGTTGCAAAGCCCAGCAGCTGCCACCGGCCCTGACCAATGTTTCTCCCATAGCGAGATTCCCACACGTGCTCCCTAGAGTCTTCTCAGATAAGATCACGGGTTGGCCAACTTTTATTTATGGGCCAATGAATTATGTAGCTGGGGTAATTAGATCTTTTTGTTTTGTGAATCAGGATTATGCTCCTGGGGTGCCAACCTAGGAAGGTCTGCAAAACTGCATAATAAAAGTCATTTTTGTGCAGAGGTGGAAATACTAGAATGCAAAAGAGAATTGGGGGGAGGGGGCAGAGCTAATGTCCTCATGTATTTGGAGAGGAAAAGTGAAGGGTAAACTCTAGCTGTTATCCTTTAAAGCTTTTATTTCTCTCACATTGTATAGGGAAGGAAGAGGCTGTTTTAGCATAAACTCCGAAAGAAAATAAGTACTTCTATCTTCCCCCAAGTAGAGCTACAAAATACAGATGCTTTTGTGTAGTTGGAAAGCATGTATGGAATTATATATGTATATTCAGGGACTTTGTGTATTTGTATAGTCACTGTATGCTATTTGTGTAATAGGACCCTGATTACAACTATATTCCACATTCTTTAATTAAACAATAGTTTCCATGATATCTTTCAGTTGCATATTTTGAAAGACATTTGAGGTAGCAGACTAGTATGTAGTTTTGACTTCTCTAACCTACATGCCTTATGTTTGTGCCTCAAGATAACATTGAATAACGTATTTAAACTACTCATGTGTGAAAAAGCAAAATTATATCTCATGAACTGATTTCTTCACACATTCAAAAAATCAAATTCCGCTTTTGTTCAGACACTAAACAGAAATCAGAAGGGAAACAATGTTTGTAAAAATGATATGGTATTTCAAAATGGAGAAGATATGAATACTTTTAATGAGAAGGGATTATATTAATTTTAAAAGTTGAATCATTTTACAAAGGTATTCTTTTACAAATGTATTTTTCATTGTGTAGGCATTACAGTCTGGTTCAGTTGATAATGAATCAGAGAAGTTTACTGAGCTGTTATGATTTAATATTTTGGGTTGAATCTAGATATTGTGAAATAGTAATTGGTGATAACCATATTTGATTCTTTCTTCAGCTTCATCATCCATAAGAATTAGTACTGTCAAATGCTAATACTTTACTTACATATAATAAAAACTAGAGGTGCATATGTTCTTGTGGCTATCATTAGTATTTATTAAATATATATTTATGTTTTTCATATGTCTGTGTGTATGTAGTAGTTTTGTATGGGTATGTATAAATTATACCAAAGCCATGGTCTTTTGTAGATTTTTAATTACTATGTAGCTATTCTTTGAGTTTTTGTAAACAAGGCAGACTTTAAATTTGAAAGCAGTCCAGCAGATGAGCTGTTCTGACAATCCCTAGAATTAAAGCTTAGACTTTCAAACTCCAACATCTATATAAAATAGAACTTGATGACATGGGATGCAAGTCTTAAAAAAAAAAAGAAAACAAACCACAAACCAAAAACACCAGAAAAAAAACAACCCAAACAAAACACAAAACCAACAAAAAAACCCAATAATAATACAAGTTTCAAATGTCCTCTCTTGATTTACAGAATCTGTCCAGTTTTCCAAACGTTGGGGAGAACTTATGTTTGTTGCCACAAGATTAACATTTTTTCAGTATGATGCTACTGTTTAGGCTTTATAGGTACTCAGAGTAGCAAGATGGTAAGGTGGTGTAGTAGTGTTACTGTTTGTGTAAAAACCAAATTAGACCCAGCCTGCTTCATAGTGTGAGTCAAGCACTGTGGGGAACATTGCTAAAAACCTGAAATTTGCTCTTGGAAAGTATTGAATCCACTGTTGTTCCACTGAAGGTGATGCACTTTTCTAAATAAGAGCGTAATAGAATCAAAGTAATTTATAAATGAGTATGTAAAAAATATGGCAGGATTTGAGCAATATTTTTCAGAATAAAGAATGTTCTGATTACTGATTTGTCTTATTAACTGGAAAAAAAAAAGCCTATAGTTTTGAAGGAATTATTTAAGACCCTGACCAAATTAAGTCACCTGCGGAGCAGTGAAGGCTTCTGAAGAGCAGCATATAATCCGACCATGTATTTTGCTGCAGTTTAATTTTAAAAAGGTAAGTAGAAGCCAAGATCTAAGAACTGTGGCAGTTAGTGGGAAAAGTTGATATGGGATTAACAAGGTTAGAGTTCAGATAGAACAGATGGTAAAATAGTTATAACCTACTGTACCATATGCTAGTGCCACGCACGTTCAGGTAGCACATTATATGTACTGTGTGGAAAGATCAGTGATCCTAACACAGGTTTTTAGAAAGGCCAAAAAAGCTCATGAAAAACTGATTTCATAATTTCAGGCCAGGTTAATAAGAAAAGTGTAATTGGTTAAACTGCACAACAGAACTCGCTTTTCCAGAAAGGGTTACAAAAAATTAGGCATAGCATGCAACTATATCTTTTCTAATTCTCAGAAAGCCAAAATGAAGCCTGTATTTCAGGAAGCGTGTTTCAGGCTTGTTATACTTGAATTTCTGGGAAAAGTATTTAAAGAAAAACCAAATTCACAGCACTTGAATTCAGACCATTAAAAACAGGTTACGATTTGTTTTACTTTTAATCGGGGGCTAGATTTCCAAAAGAGCATGCTATCTTATTAAGGTGCCAATGAAGTGATAAATTTCTCATTGGAAACAACTGGAGCTTCACTGGATTAGAGTACTTCAGAAAATCTGACTCTTGATCTATAATCTCTGCTGTTATTACTCAGACGCTTTTTAAAGAATCTGATGTGATACCGTGAAGATAGGAAGGTAGAAGACAAGAAAGAGAAAAAAGGGTTAATCAAGTCAGAAGTATTGGGAGAAGAGGTGGAATGGTAGCAAAGAAGAAAAATGAAGGCAGAGAGTTGTGATTTGGAGTGGTGCTAAAGAGCCTCTGGGCTTGAGATTCATCTCGCATTTTATAATGCTCATGTTGTGTTGTATCATAATGCACTTGCTCCTACTAGAGCTCGCTGTTCCTCCTCTCCTGTTGCCAACGGTAAAAATAGGCCAGTAGCATCATTCCGTACTATTGAGTGCATTCTGAATTCCACGTTGTTTTTTCACTTGCCTCACTAATTAATTTAGTAATCCTCTTCAGTGTGTGTGCATGTGTACGTTGGCGTATGTCTGCTGGGCTGCCCTCTTCCGTCATCTGTTCAAGTTCTCATGTTGCTGATGATTGGTTGTGCCAGCTCCCTTCCAAAGACAGTGAATATATTACACTCCACTGCCTTTTGTTTAACTTTTCCAAAAAAACATCCCATCATGAGCCTCTGGTTTTGGCTAGTACTTTGAGAAAGGTTTTTCTTTTGTAGTTGCAACCCTCTTTTTAATATAGTATTGACGTTTATCTTATTTTGGGAGTAATTAGATATGAGAGATGTCTCAGTTTATACATTGATCATTGTCAACTGTCAGGACCTGTCAGTAATAGTTATTCAATATATATCAGATGATTTATCGTATTAGGTGATTTTGTGTCTGTCTTAGATTTATTTCCTATTATACATGATATCTGTTTTGATTAGAGTTGTTCGTAATGGAGCCTTTGATTTTGGCTATCTGGTTTTTAGTTTACTTTAAATAATAACTATATAAATTGGGGTTTTTTCTAATAAAGGAAAGGTGATGATAGTTGTGATATTTACTTGTTAATTCTTCTTTTCTTGAGGTAGTCTGAGTGGTATCCAAACTTATCAGGATAGTAAAGATGAGAAGTTAGAGATAACTAAGAGTAGAGCTTTAACATCTGAAAAAAATTATCATCTGTAGACTGAAGAAATTTCTTTTATTTTAGATATTGATGTGGATTGCTCCGTCATTTTGTTACAGCAAGATACAGTAGGTTAAAGGATCTTCTTGAAAGTTTTTGTGATGCATTTAATCCCACTTTATAAAAAGAGGTGGATCTTGGATAATTGTGCGAGTGTGAAAGGGTTAACTTTACAAAAACCAAGTAAGTTTGTGGTTTTTTCAAATGCCTTAGTTTTAAATTCAGGTTTTATTCTCTGTTGTTGGCTGTGTTGAATAGAAGTTTCTTTAAAAGGTTGGTTGTTTGCTTTGTGGTGAAGTGGGTTGGAGGAAGATAAGGATTTGGGAATTCATGAAGTAAGAGGGGATTACAAGGTTTTTAAAATGTTAGAGCAAAGTTTAAATTGTCACTATAGTGTTTATAAGTTAAACTGATCTGCTTTTCACTCAAGACTTGGCTGTCGTCTTTTGTCTGATAATGGAGAGAAAGGAAAAACCTAGATTGACATCAAGAGGTTAGAGGACAGTATGAGGCAGAGATGTTTTAAAAAAAAAAAAAAAGAAAAAGACGATGGAAGTGTGTATGCTGAAGCAATTTGAAGTGTAGCAGCTGATTAGATTGCAATCTGGAGGACAGAGAGCAATGAAGAGTGATGGAGAGATGCAGGTCACAAAGTGTTACCTGCTTTGAGTCCTGGAGAAGTGATCCTGGTGTGGAAGAGAGAGAGGCAGGGGACTTAGAAAAGGACTTGAGAAAGAGTACAGCATGATAAACAGCACATGGTGACCGTGATGTGCAAGGGACTGTCTTTGTCACGTAGAAGAGGAAATGAAAGAACGTCTTGAATGGGGGCTCCTATAATCTTTCTGATGTCTGTAGGAAAGAAAACCCATCTTGTTTCCTTTTTGGAGCCATTTTTCCAAGAGTTATTTGTGTTGATCCAATTTAAGTTTTTAGAATATTTTCTGAACAAACAAAACCACTAACTTAAAAAGAGTCAAGAATGAGACTGTAAGAAACAGAAATGTTAAGAAATCAAGAAATGAGTGGCTAAATGATTCAGCGTCTTCTCCCTGCTGAAATCTAGCATCTCTTCCTAATGTCTGAAATGCACCAGGCCTTAATTATATTCTATGATATTTG
>NW_009599060.1:24183-51695 GCF_000690535.1 Cariama cristata
TAGCTGTCTTCCACATTTTATTTACAAATGTTAACATCTTATTTCCTGTACACTGGACTGTGTTCTGACAATGTCTTTATCCTGCAAGCTGAAGGTATTAGCATTTAGGGCTTAATTTTATTGCCACTCAATCCAGAGATAACCACACTGCCTCCTTTGTTTTGTTTTATTTAATGGGCTGAGTGTACAAGTTAGGGCCATATACTACCCTCAATCCACAGAGGAGCCTCTGGTAATTATAGGGAAAGGTTTATACCACTGTTCATAGATAGTGACTAATCTACGAGCAAATTTTACACAGGAATAAAACGTGCCAAGAGCTGGTAGATCTGTGGCTATTTTTGCCCTTTATTTGGCAAGTGGTGCATAAAGTCACTTGATTGGCACTTGCACAATTGCTGGGAGTGCACAAGATGGCCAACAGTTGCAAACATAATTATTTTAAAGTCTGAGTGTTTACATCATAATTAGGCTTAAGAGCTGAAAGTCAGTTGAGATGAATGACGGCAATTCATGCACTCGAGTTGGGAAAGTGATTTTGTGTTTAGATTTTGCATTTGGAAGATATTTTTTTTTTCCCTCAAGCTTTAAGATTTAGATATTTTTCTCTCTGTCTCCCACTCCTCCCCCCTCCCACAGGAGGACTGGCAATATACAAAACAGCTGTATGGTATCTGTGTCTCACCTTAAATAGGTGAGGTATAGCTAGCACATGAAGTGTCACACTGCACTTCTTAGGGCTGATTTTTTCTTCACCAAAACCAGCTATGAATGAATCTAGTCCCCCACAGTTACCCTGTCCCCTACAGTTGTTCTGCTCAGCATGGCTTCAGTAAGAGATAGACCCAAAAAGCAACCTTTACTGGGTAGCAATTATGTATATTTTAATTAGATATTTAAACAATTAAATTTTACAGTTATATGTGTCTAGAGATTGATGAATGTTGAGAATATTTTAATTATTTTAAGTTTCTGATTAAATGAAAATCACAATCATACAGGTTAGAAAAGAAAGGGCCACCCACTGTGTAAATCTAAGATGGTTTTGAACTAATATCAGGCATTACCACGAGAGAAAATTCAGGTGGGAATCAAATATGAATCAAGGAAAATGTGAATCCTGCAAGTTGGGCTGTCGGGCTTCTCCCAAAGTTGGTTTGATGTTTCTTGACTCCCAGTGAGAGAGAATATAGGGATGTACAGCATGACTGGACGGGAGTAAGATGGACAAGTCCTTTGGAGAATGGGGGCGGGGGGAAAAATAAACAAACCAAAAACCCACAACCAAAAAAATCCCCATGCTAATATTGAAAGATGAGAAGGGAAAAGCATCACAATGCTTGAAAAATAACAATAAAAAAATTTGGCAGGATTAGTATTTCAAAGGGAGCAGCACTTGATTAAACATTTGGAAAGCATGGGAGGAGAAACATTCCAAGCAAAATGAAAATGTGATGGAAACAGGATAAATAGAATATTCCACTTATAATTACCATGGCAAGAATGCAGCCCAAACTTTAGAGTTCTTAATCAGGTAAAATTGTCATTGCTTTTAAGTCCAAGTAAGGCAGTGAATTGTGGTAGGTATGAGATGTTTGTGGATAAAGATGTTGGCAAGATCTATAGCTGCAGTGAAGAGCAGGTCCATGAACAAAGTAGATGAGAGGACTTGGAGCCTGCACCACCAAGCAAATCATGAGCGTGTTGCAAGAAGTCAGAGGATACAGGGCATCCGTTTTTATCATGTACCAAGGGAGGAGTGAGGGATACAGAAAGATGTCTGAAAGGTTCCAAGTCTTTGCAGAACACAGAGCTGTTATCTCTGTGCAGGAAAAACTTGAGTTTTTCTTTCTGACATTAATGCAGTGATTATTCAGAGATCCGCATGGATAAATTGATTAAGAAGTTAAAGCTAGTTGCAGTCTGGTTTCTTCCTAAGAATGACCTGTTGAGGACTGGGCAGTTGAACACCCATCTCCCTTGAGCCAGTAAATGAGCCAGTAAGGCAGCCCATAGCTGCCTTACACTTCATCTGTGCTATTTATTTCCATTGGGGCAGACTTCTCTTCTTCCCAAATTGTTTCTCACTGAAATGCCACGTAGCCTGCTTTTTGCCCTTGCTTTCATTCCGGTTGGAGGGGGGGGAATCTCTCTTAGAGGGAGGCATAGGTGGTCAGGTTGATAATAGATGCCAGGTTATCTCAACTGGAAGTTTTTGGTGTGATGCTGTTTTACAAAGCAGGTTTTCAATTATAATAGGACTTGCATATGTGACTTAGCTTAAAATAATAAAGGCAAAGAGCAGGTACATATAAAGCATTCTTCTTGTAATGGCAGCCCATTTCTTTGGGTTGAAATAACATCACGTAATTATAAACTGAAGTAATCGCATCTAAAGAAAGAATTTGCAATGTATCCATGTCTTAGTATGATTTACCTTCCTCTTATTATTTCTTAATATAAAAATTACTGCATGCTGTCTTTGAAATGTTGCAATTGTGTTGGTATTTGAAGTACTTGTAAATACTTGTGCAAATCAGTTTTTCTGATGTTTGTCTGCAAGGCGAGGTGTGTGTTTATGTGCCCAGGGGAAATGAGATGCATTTGCATCCAAGAGGGTGTAGCAAGCGAACGCGTGCCAAAACGGAGTCTGTAGGAACAGTTGCACTAAAATAGTACAGGATAAAAACGCTTGCAAATGAAAATAACTAGCTTCCGAAGAAATAATGGGATCTAATCCTCCCTGTAAATGTTACTGATCTGAAGGCCTAAATGATAGCGTTTGGTGATGAATGTTTCTAAAGACACTTGTAAAGCCACCATAGTGTGCATATGAAGATGCACAATCTTTTTGTAGATATAATTATATTTCATATAGTATTGTTAATCTTTGAGGTGCTGACAAACAGTTATTACTTACTTTTCTGTACTTCAGGGGAATACTGATTTAAGGATATTTCGGCTCTCATTTAAATCAGTAAAATCATTACTATTAGCCTCACTAGGTGGTGAATTAAACCTTAAATTACATGGGACAGCTAATCATACATAATATTATACCTGGTTTTCGTGCACAAAAGTGCCTCTCAGCCAAGGATCTAATAGCACTTTATGCAAGTAAACATCATTGCTGCAGAATATCTCCAGAATATTTCTTATGATCCAAGACCTCCTATTCATAAGAGCAGACTAATATATACCTTCTCTTCCCACTCCTCTTCAGTGCACAGAGGTTGGAGAAACAAAATTCCTGGTATTTTTTTACTCCATAAAATAGACTTCTTTTACTCCATAAAAAAGACTTTGGCTTGAAGTGTAAGTCTGCCACAAGGATGTGCCATGTAGCCCGGGAAGAAAACCAGCAGATCTTTTATCATTATTGCCTTGTCTCTCTGGGTCACAGAGAAGCAATAGCCGCAGTTCAAGACTATGTTCAAAGGAGAGATGTCAGGACTGAATTGTTTTCTGGTGAAGGAAGGATGGATAAAATATTAAATGCAATCTTCTATTTGCCCTTATCTTTGTGTTTCCTGACAAGAATATCGTACTGTATTTCCATGGTTCTATAATTCAAAGCTGAAGGTATACGGATTTGTGAAAAAATGGATTTAATTGTTCAACAATAGAAATGATTATTATAAAAATAAATGTAGATTTTGTATTACATGCACTGTCTTATGTGAAAGCACTTCTGTCTCGAGCAAGGAACAGCACACTTTTGAGAGTTACTCGGTTTAATTTCCATACACCTGCTGCTGTAATTACTGTCATTTAATGCACAAAGACATTTTTACTTTCTGAGCAGGAGGGGAGTTTGTCCATGAAAATTTCAAAAGAGGTGTGTGTGTCTCTCAGTCCTCTTTCCCAGTAGCCTTTAAACCTTTCGGGAAATACTGATCAAATCTGATAGTGGGGCCCAGGAGAAGGAGGCCAGGGTAGGAAGGAGCTTGAGATTTTAAGTCCCTACAACATCCATGTGAACTGTTGGCTTGGGTGGTGGAAAGAGAGACATGTTGGTCTCGCCAGCAAGGAAGGGGCTGCAGTATGAGCTCAGGAAGCCTCGGGGTAAGTTTGGCTTGGGGGCCACATGTCTGCTGGGTGGCTGATGAGCACGTGGGTCATCCACCCCGTGGGACCATGCTTGCCTGGCTGGTAAGTGGGAGTGGGAGGGGAGCCACCCAGGGAGCAGTTCTGAGACCGTTTGGGAAAAGGTGAAGGTTTGGGAGGGCGGGGGAGTTTGTGATCGGCAGAGGGTAGTATGGCAGACTGAGAATATTTCTGGAGGAGGTAAGAGGTGATGAACGCTCTGTAGAGGAGCTGGGTTTGTTGTGCCAAGTAGTACCAGGGAGATGTGACACAACTGTCAGAAATGAGGCTTCATTTGCTTCTGTGGGCACAGGACTATTTGTTTTAATTTCTACCCTATCACTGTGAGAGCGTGTTTCTTTGGCAGATCGTTGTATATTTATCTAGTGATCTACCATGTCTTTGGTCAGTATTTTATTCTGAACCATTTTTATTCTGCTTTTTCAACAGCATGAGTTTTCTCATAGAGGACAATGATGAAAATAGCAAACAGGCTGAGATAGGTATCCCAAATCTTGTGTCACATCTGACATAAATTCAGAATTGCTTCACAATGTGCATTCTGAACCAATAGTTACTGTGATTCTTCTCTTAAGCCATAATTTCAAGCTAGGTAGCTTCCGACAGTTGAATTAAACTTGACAGTCCAACACTGTTATTTAAAGTACTGTAAACTATATATAGATCAGCTACGTGTATCTGAAGTGCATTAAAGCCCATTAAAGTAGATGGACTCTGACTGTTTCAGTGGGTCTTGGATTACAGGTTAACAGAGCACGGCACGACGGCGCTTTTGCAAATTCCTGCATTTGATTTTCCATGAATTGATTTTCTTTGGCCCCAGCTGGGAGCAGGGGTTGTGTGGGGGTCTCCGCTGTAGCCCACCTCTCTGTAGCCCTGTGAGGAACAGGTGGAGCACAAAATAATTTGTTTGCTCTCTGCTGTCTTCCTTGCTGTCCTGTGGGATTTGCAGCTGCGAAGTTCAAGGCAGTCACCAGTCACCTTGGTGTGTTACAAGAAGGTAGGATTGAAACAGCAAGGGAGAAGAGGCAGTGGGGAACAGGAGAGGACAAGACGGAAGGGGTTAAGAAGTCGCTGTAACTCATGTATGTAAGCATAAATTAAATGGGTTTTTTTCTGGTCTGGAACATCTTAGATTTCCCTTAAATTATAAATAGAAGTTCACTGCTACAAAAACCAGTACTGATGTGTATTTGAGTGGGTGTGATTTGGTAATAGCTTGGGTGTGGCAGGTCAGGAAATAAAGGATGTAAACATTTACAATCATTTTTTTTTTTTTATTAGAGCTTTTATCTTTGTAACTCTTATTAGTTGCCATAGATACAGACAACACAGGGCTTGTTTGGATTAATGAAAAGTCTGTCATGCTGATAAAAAATGTGATTTTTTTTCTTGAGAAAAATCTGCATTATTTCAATTCCACTATTCTTGGCAATTAATTTTAACTATGCTTGCATTCATGTATACAATTAAAAAACTGTGGCATTTAGTAGTCTACATTTTTTTTATACAGCATCTGCAGAATGATTTTGAGTACAATGCAGTACCAAACAAATCAGTCTTCAAATTAGAGATTATTTTGACAGATAGAAATTACTTTTCTGTCAGTTTACAGATGTGCTTCTGTACTTTCTAAAATAATTCTTATGATTTTTTCCACCTTGTAAAACAATTAGAGAACATTATTGGGTAATTGATTGGCTCACAAGTACAGTTATGAATGTGCGCAGCTTAATGTCATGTTATGATGTTGCATTAAGTATATGCTCTTCCTGCATTGAAGTTGAGTATTTCAAGCGATAAATGCATTGACTTACCACATCTTAATTCCAGCTACTCTGTCCAAATAGAAAGCAGTTACATGCTGTAAATGTACCTCAACTGATTCAATATATGGTTTTAAATGAAGAAAAATTTAAAAACTTAAGTAGCTTTTCTATTAATGGTATGTGTGTGCAGGATGGTTCTAGTCTGGTATGCTATGGACAGTATTTTTTAATGAGTTTAAGGTGGCCACATTTCTTACAAGTGTGTTTGTCACTGTTCAGGAAAACTGTAGTCAGGATGAATCTGAAGTAGGTATTACTTGGGGCAGGAGGGAAGAGATGCACCATGTGGGGAAGAGAGAAGAAAGAAAAATATTTTTGAGTCAGCTTGATTTAAAATATATATATATACGGTGGTTTCTTGGAGAGTTGCAAACAGTGGTGATGGCCCTGGCAAAGTGGATGCATGGTCAGAGTGCAGGTGAGAGGCAGCTTACGGTACGGTATCGTTCCAGACCTGTGGAAGAGAAAGAGTACGAGTTTAAATGATGCTGTTTCTTTTAGGAATGCAAAGCGGTTTGGTGTAAAGGCTGAATTCAGAGCACCGCTAAATAAATAGGTTGTGCACTGGGGATGTGTCTGGCTTCAGCATGGATGAGCAACCCTTGCAGCTGCAGCACATGCTTTTCCTACGAGCAGCGAGGTTAGGTGGTAAATCAATTAATCTATTAACAAAAACTACTCCATACTGGAGAGCAGAATGCCTCAGATCAAATGCTCACAGTGCTCAAAGGTTGTGGGCTTCTCCCGCTCTTGCCTGCAAGCCTAAGCCACATTCATTTCACTGCATTAAGCCTTTTTTGATTGTGGTTACAAGAGAATAGGATTTGCCCCACGACTGTAATTTAATATCAGGTATGGGAGAAATAACTTGAATGGTATAGTTCTGCAAGGAGTCTGACTGCAGAGAGAAAAGCAACAGAGAAAACAGTGCCGTGTCTTGCTCATATATATAAATATACCATTTATGTTTTCCCTAAAAAAAAACTTTCAGTAGGAAAATTACACTTAACTGTATTTTTAATGGCTAGAATCAAGATCCTGGAATAAGTTTTTCCTGGGGAAAGAAAGGTAGGTTATTAAGAGCAGCAGTAAGTAAATTTGGGATTTTAAAAGTACTGAAAACTTTGCCAGATGTCTTAGAGGTTTGAAAAATAATTTAAATCTTTTTAGAGATTAAAACCTATTTTTCTAAGTTAGAACAGTTTATTTTGCCAGAAATCAATTGGAATTAATAAAAACAGTGGTCTCCTAAGGAGGAAAAAAGGGCTGAGTATGTGCGTGTATCAGATTTCAGTTTTAAACTCAACAAGGCTGCAGAGAGTCTGTGATTACCTCCTTTCAGTTTCTGAATATTCAGATCACAGTGTTCTCAGGCCCAGTTTGTGAATTTTCTCCCTCTATACAGAAAGCCAGGATGAGGTATGCAGTAATTCAGTACCTTTGAACCAATCTAAACAAAAAAACCCCAATTATTTAACATAGCTTTAGAAAAGAGTATACTAATATTTATCTTTATCATTGCACCGTGTCTGAGTCTTTGTGATTTTTCTATTTTATTTTTTCATCTCTCAGCTGAGCGTTGGTTGTGTACTCGAGCAAGATTATTCAGTATCTCCCCACACTGAGCCTTTCTCTTCCGTACACCCAGAGGAGAGAGCAGAGGCCCCCGTGGGACTTGCAGCCGCGGAGGTTATTGCAGTAGCAGCATCCCAATACACCACTCACCGTTTTCCAGTCCTAGACCCATGATGTGGAGCAGGATAGCGCAGACATTTGATATACTAAAGATGGCTTTATCTGCTGCAAATAGTTTTGTCCTTAAAAGGCTCCTGAAATGAAACTGGTCAAATACGTCTACGGTTAACATGACTGTAGCAGGAGAATTAGTCAGGCATACTTGTCACGAGTTGTAAATGAACAAGGTCTAGCCTCACGTGTGTTTTCACTTGAGTTTCTTTACTGAGGTTAACTTGGTGAGACTCAGAAGAGCAGAAAAAAAAAGAAAAAAATCTCATGTAATACTTTCAGAATTGGGCCCATAATAATCCATTTAAGATGTTTAAAACAATCCAGCAGTTAGTAGTTGTAAACCTGAGAGGATGAGGAAACTCTTCACTGTTGCAGGACTTCTGACTTTGCTGTGTTTTCTTTGTAGAGCCTCGGTATGTCCGGTGGAAGTCAGGCTGGCTTGGGGACTCCTTCATCCAGGCAGTATGCACGACAGAAAATAACTCGCGTAAACCTCAGGGACTTCATCTTCTACATGGAACAGGAAAGAGAAACGAGCCATTCTCTCCTGCTCTATCGAGCTCTGCTTAAATAAAGCCAAGAATTGTACTGATTTTTCCATACAGAAGCTCAACTTGCATTGAAAAGCTGTCATTTTAATGTGCCTTCTATTTTTTTCAGAAGTCAATGTTCCAGTAATTTTGTTTTGTAAAATTGTCAGACACATGCAATAAATTCCCTTTATGTAAAAAAAAAAAAAAAAAATAAAAAAAAAATTATAAAAAACACAAAAAAATGTGCAAAAGGTTTTAAAACGTTAAATCTACAGATGTAACCAACATCCCAACATCAAAGTCTTGCTCCGTTGGGCCATTTTAGACAAGGCTGAAGTCAATGGCATTGAAGTTAGGCAGATGGGAAGACTGCTGCAACGGCTCACCTAAACCATCTCACGGCAAGGAGGACTGGGACAGGTTCACAGGATCGGGACCTAACCATGGTGTTAACCTGTATGTTTGCTTACGGTGCCGATTTTGTTTTCTTTTTAGTTTTACTAGCACTGTTTCCACTGACTAACCGTGGTGATACCTGTCGTTATTTTAGATTAGTTATAATTGCAATTTTTTGCACAGTTAAGAGATAGCCACTGCAAACTCTCACAAATTTTATATATTTAGGATTTTTGCTTTTACAGCACAGCTCATTTCCTGAGCCATTTGCTGAACCAAATCCTGAGTGTATGAAATCTGTGTGTTCGGGTCCCAGCTGAGCTACCTTGACTAACTTCCAGTTGTTTTCTAAATCTCTTCAACCTTTTGCACATTTGTAGCAGCTGATCAGTAACATGAATCAAAGTTGGGCTTTATTTTCTAAAAAAAAAAAATCTTAATTTATTTATTGCAGAGTATGGTTTAATGGTGGTTTTAAGAGAGAGTATTGTTCAGTAAAGATTGTAGAGTATTCTATATGGATTTTTAAAGTCACCATAAAGGACGTTTTTGGGGGCCAGTTCCACTCTTAGAGAGTCAGGAGTGCAGGGGTGAGCCCTGGCAGCCCGGCGCCGCCGGGATTGGCGATGCCTTTGCCTTGGACGATTGGACCCGAGGACTCCAGTCCGGAGAGGCTCATGAACAAGCGCATGACTTTAGGCATCATGAGTAGTTTTTAAGTACTTAACAGGGGGGATGAATGCTTTTTAAATGCTTTGCTGAATTGGAATTCAAGGGGCCCACACCAAAGGGAAGCAAAGTCATTGCAAGTCTTTTAAATGGGTATCGGATAGGAATACTGAGCAGGCAGGTGGGCACAAGTTGTTGTACTTCAAACCTAACAGTATTATCAGTAACCATGGAAGGGAGACATTTGCTTATTTATCTTTTCAATTTTTACTATGTTATGCTTGCCACTTTTTTGAGGCAATATTTTTTTTTTATGGGAAACCATAGCGAAAGCACAAATAGAACTATTTGTCCAATAGTTTTAAAAACAAAAGTTTTAATTATTTTTTAAGGTTTATGAAAAGCAGAAGAAAATTTATACTGCTGCTATTTAGCCAAAAGATTATTCATAAGGTATTTAAGGCCAGGAAGTGTAAAATTATGTTTTAAATGTATTGATCATTTGTACATATTGTTTATAAAGGCCTTGTGTTTATTAGAATTGCGTTATTTTGATGATTTCTGTACATACTCGTAAATACCCCCAATTTGTGTGAAAACATACTCCCTTATTTGTACTTATTTTGTAAAGAAATAAAACAATTTACTAAAGTAACACATCGAGTGACATACAGTATTAATTTATCAAACATGAATTTCACATTGTCTTGTAGTTCTTAAGCACTGTTCAGAAACATTTTGCATTAAAATATGAACAGAATACCCACAAAGAAATATTAAAACCAAATACTTCAATGTTTTGTTGTGCTGATTCTTATCCTTTGTCAAACATCTAATAAAATTGTCAACAAACCTCGATGCTATTAATACAGTGAATGAATGCACTCAACAGTTGCTTTCTCGGAAGCGCTCAGTCCAATAAGCACAACACAACATTCTCTCTTTCGCTTTCTTTCCGAGAGTTGGGAGCACGGTGGTGTCAGAGGCTGGTACAGAAAGTGCTAGTGAAGACTTGGCTTCTTCAAGCCACGCTCTCGGTGCTCAGCAACGGAGAATCAGAACAATTTTGTTCAGTGGAATTGGGCGAAAACCCAGGCTACGTTTGCTTTTTGGCCTTCATAATAAAAACATTTGCTGGCTGCACACCACAGCTTTACTGGAGTTTCTATGGTATTTTAAAACCTCTTTTAGCAATGCTGAGCAATGTTCTTAATTAAGTTATGTTGCTATGGTTTAAGGCCAGAAGTAAAAATTCAAATCAGTTTTTGCTGATATTGCTGCCTAAAAATACAGGGAAATAAGTAAAAAATATATAAATGAAACTGTAATAAACTTTAAATAAGTGACCTGAAGTTACTAACTAAAAGAACATGTCCTAGCTTAACTTTATTTTTTTTAAAGGCATATTTCTTCTTACAAAGTGATTGTTTCCATATGTCTTCCTTGCCTTAGTGCTATTTTGCAGTCAATGTTGTGATGTCATGGCTCAAACTTTCCATCTCAAGTTCACATTTAACTCGGCCGGCGCAGCCTGGAACCCTTTACGATGCCACCTTAGCAAGCTGCCCCAAGTACTGGAGCTGCTTTATTGAGCTATAAAAAAAAAAATACGGTAAACACCAAACTGAAGAAAAACAAACCGACCGACCACAAAGACTTCCAACATCCTGCATAGATCTAAACGCATCCTCCCGTTTCCACGCTTGCGAGAGCTGCCTGCCTGCACCTTCGGCGGGAGCTGGACCTGCTCAGCGCTCGGCGGGTGCTCCGCGTCTGGCCCCGCTGGCAGATGGCCCCTGCGGACCTCAGGGGAGGCTCGGCCTGAGTACGAGCGGCAGAAGTGGGCCCCTGTGTTGAAAGGTAAAGGTGAGGTTTTGAACCACGTGAGGTGGTCGCCTTTCTCCCCTGGCTGAGAGGTGAGGAACGGGGAGGATGCGCCGACAGAGAAGCGCTCAGCCGCTGCTAGTGCTCGCGCTCCCTGCTCGGGAGGGCAGGACAAAAGTGTATGTAGGATAAAAACAAGGGGCTAAACGGATTCGTTAAGGATTCTTTGAACTTGAAGTGAACTCAATGTATGAAAGTAATAAATAAAACACCTTTTTTTTTTTTCCTTTTTGTAAGACGTGGCTACATCAAGCTGAATGGAGCAAAAGGCCGGAGGAGACGCAATCAAAAATTCTCGCCTCTTTCAAACAACGTGGGAGATACAGTGAGTGTTCCACCCTACTTGCTTATTTTTGATCCTTTACTTTACAGAAATGTTTATGGCATGAAGTACTGTATAAGAAATGTGCATACACAAATACATGACAATTATACGTTAAGTTCTTTACAATATTAAATGTATAATATACAATTCTACAGATATCTTACATACAAAGGTGAATGTTGTGCCATATATTCAAATATGGCAATGCCTAGCAACTTTAGAATGTTGTACAAGTATAAAACCACAAAATAAAATAACTTTACAACTCTTTTAAAGTAGACAGGTTTGCTCAACTGTTCTGCTAAGTTAGCAGGCCAACACGTATCGGCAAAGATTTCCAGACGAGATTTCCAAGTTGGGTAACCAAGGTGAGAAAACCTGCAGAGGTCTGATTTTCCACAGACAGGTATCCAGCCCTTTTCCAAAAATTAGACCCCTGCCTAGATTGTACCTTGGATAGTCAGTACAGCTTATCGCTTTTGAAAATATTACTTAATTTTTTTTTAATTTATTTTGCCTGATTGTAATCATTTGGCATTAAAGAATTGTTGACCACTTAGTACTCTGTCCCTTGTTCTATATGGCCGTATTTATGCATCTAAAAAGAGTTTAATTAAAATTCAGCATCTACAACAGTATTCTATAAATTAATGTGGGAGAAACTAAATTGTGATTAACACATGAATTAGTTATTGAGGACCCAATCATGCTAAACAGCAACAAACAGGATTTAGCAGAATGCTATTTATAACCTTGCACCTGCAAACATGGTGCTGTCTCCTGAGTTAGGAAGCCCTGCAAGTCAGAGTCGATACCGATTCATGGAAGGAGCAGTAACCTCCTGCAGACAGCGGGCTTCGTTAAAGAGAAAATTACACAGATAGAGGGCAGCTACACAATCGGTATTTTAATAACAGTTTAAAATAATAGAGGAAAAACAATCTAAACAGAAGGTGGCCTGATTTCATCGGACAATGGCAGTAGAGGGTTTTAAGATCTTTTTGCAAAAATTCCAGACCCATAAAGAGTAGGCTTGTCCAAAATTCTTAACGATGCCTCCTAAGTGTGGGCTTATAACATGGTTAGTGAATCAGTAACGAGGGGCGGCAGAGCTTGCTTGGCAGAACCACGCTTCTTTGATGATGCAGAACTTAATGGTTTCCGAGTCAAAACAAGACTGGCTTTGAGAGAACTACAGCTCCACGTTAGGTATGTGACCCTTGTGTGATGCTGGATGGCATTTTCTTTTGTACTTCCAGATCCCTACTTTTGCAAATGTTGCCATAATTGGCCTTGTCAACTTTTTTATCGCTTTTTTGTTTTGTTTGTGTGGGGTTTTTTAGTACTGAGCACCAGTTGACTATAAATCGGTCCTTTCCTGATTCTGGATTCTGTCCACAGAGAGATATTTCAGTTGGAAATGTTGTATAAAAATAAGCCATTTGCTAGCATGAGTGAGTACAATCACAGAGGTGTAACGTAATGTATGGGGGTGTAAAGCACGTCTGATATGAAGGAGGTGCAGCAGTCAGGGAAGATACTCAGTGCAGTTTTTAGTGTACCATCTTCCTCTCGGAGGCGCCCACTTCCACGCGTCACAGGATCGGGGGATCGTTGGAAAGGCTGTCAGAACCGTTTCTCCTGCTGATCTATTCAAATTGCTTTAATTGGTCTTTCCGCAGAAGTCCAGTCTAGGGTCAGGGGTTTATGAAGCTTTGCCTTTTTCACCACCGCAGCTGCTCAGCCCAAAGTACGTTCCCAGCAGGCCCAGTACGCTGAGCGTGCTCAGGAATTTCATCGTGAAAAACGGACAACTGGTTTTGCAAATGCATTTCATGGCTGGCTATGTGACAGGTAGTTTCAGAATACCACTAATTGGCAACATAAAGTCAAAATCTGTTTGCTAATACTGTTTTGCAAATCCTTAAGTGTTTCACATAAGGGACTATTAAACACTTCTACGGTTACAAAGGAGTACGGGTAGGGTCTAGTCCAGGGGCTCCTGTTTTATTCTGATTGTTGGGGTAGGTTGTGGTCGTCTGTCTTCGCGACACAGCACGTATTCACTGAACTGAGAGGAATCCACCCCACCGCCGCACGAAGCTGCCACGTTAAATCCCTTCTGAAATAATCTTTCGAGCACCTGCAATGTGGGGGGAAAAAAATCAGATTAATATTTGGCAAATTTTAGTGATAGAAGCATTCAGGAGCACCGGATCTAAATGATGGATTTAGGCTTTTGAGTCCTTGTTGAATTAATATTATTCAGCTATAATTCTATAGCTTATTCTTAAATGACTACACTGTGATTAAAGTCTTGCTCTCAGCAAACCTCTGTAGAAAACAAAAATTAATCAAACAGATAAGCACTCTGCAGAGCAGATTAGTACATTATATAGTAAAATAGTGAACTGTGGTGATATTGATGCTATCTCTTACTGCTTATAGAAAGCAACATCGGGTTTAAGTCGTAATAAAAGTGTCCATTATTCATTAGTCGTATGAACAGTCTTACAGAAAGGGGCTGAAAACATTTCTCAGCTCTTCCTTGGCAGATGAAGATGTATCAGGGTCTGAGTGACACTTCCACCAGATCTTCATGGAAATCACAGCTGTGATTTTCCCTTGCTGGAAGGGAGCGCTGCTTTTAGCAAAGCGTGGCAGGGACGGGATGCGGAGCCAAGACGTGGGCAACAGGGAAACGTTCTGGCCCAAGAAAGAGGTTAATTTGTATTGCCCAAATACGTATTTTCTCTTTCTCCTTCTAAAGAAAAGTTGGTGCAATTTAGATGCATGAATTTAAGGAACCCAGAGGCAACTTTAATTTCTGAGACTGTCACACAGCACATTACCCTAGGATATACTGATTTTGGCAATATGATCGGGGCCGTGCTTTCACATGCGTGAGCATGTTGATATACGGTTTCCCAGCAGAGCAGGACGCACACAGACTTTTCTCAGCGTTAGGTGAGAGCAGATGCCAGATCCACCTTCAGCAGATCTACAATGCAAGATCCACCGGAGGAGATGCCGCGCTCCCACCGTGCCACTGGCGGCTCTCCCGAGTCCAGGGCAGCAGCCTGGAAAAATGTTCCCGGTGTTTTTCTCTACTGATAAATGCCATCAAGGGGAGCAGCCTGTACTGTTCCCTAACAGTCTCGCCCAAGGTCCCACTTCCATTGCTACAGCACACGGGCCCGCTGCGCTGGGAAGTGAACCCTGGTGATTTACTAAACCTGATCAACTTGGCAAAGCCAGCATCCCCATGGGACAGCTGTCTGCCACCCACAGCGACAGGGACTAGGCTGTTCAAAAACTTGTTCACTCAACCTAGAGAACTGCCTAAGCACTATACCCACCTTCAGACAGAGTCAACTCGTACACTTTCGCGGGTTTATGTTATAGAAAGAATTTTATTTCTTTCTTGGTTTTACTAGCCCTGTAAGCACTTCAGCAGTTACACCTACTGCAGTTGTACTTGAAAGTCTTACGTTTCAAGGCCCAAGCTGACTACGTTGGAGCTCTTCACACCAGACCACTGCCCTCGTGCACAGACCCAGGTGAGGCCACGGTACATTTCTTACAGCACCATTTTAGAAGGCATTTCTTCACAGAAGGGGTCATAAGGCATTGGAATGGGCTGCCCAGAGAGGTGGT
This sequence comes from Cariama cristata, assembly GCF_000690535.1. Taxonomy (NCBI): domain Eukaryota; kingdom Metazoa; phylum Chordata; class Aves; order Cariamiformes; family Cariamidae; genus Cariama; species Cariama cristata. The sequence goes on from NW_009599060.1 coordinate 39,333, forward strand.
GGAGTCACCACCCCTGGAGGTGTTTAAGAAAAGATTGGAGGTGGCACTTAGTGCCACGGTCTAGTTGTCTGACCTTTGCCCTAACAACGCCATGTCTCGATGATCCCAGGGGGCTCTTCCAACCAAACCGATTCTGTGATTTCTTTTGCCTGAATGTTGCCTTTGCTTTCTCCAGACACATCAGTTTGGAGCCTTTTACTAAGAGTAACCGATTTCAAAAGGACAACTGTATCCAAGGTGGTATTGCAGTGCAATGCAAACCATGGCAGCAGCATTTGCTGGTTTTAATCCGTGGGAACCCTCCTTTGAGGTCACCTGTGTTACCCATCTGCGTTTTAATCCATGGTTTGGATTTTTAGTGGTAACTAAAACCTTGTACTTGCTACCCTGGCTGCTAAGGACAGGCGAAGGAAAGGAGCTGCTCTAGCACAGCTTTGCCTAAGCCATGCCAAATCTGCTGGAAATCAACTTGCCTGAGGAGCTCTTGCCTGGCCTTGGGACATAGGGACTTATGTTCTCAGAAAGTCACATCTGCCAAATCTCACTGACTTTTGCCCTGATTTTTATATCCTTTATACTGTAAGAAAGTTGTAGAACGGAAAGACCAAAAAAGCACTCCGGAGTATGGACGAAAAATGAACCTGGAGAGAATAAAAGAAGGGGTGGGAGAGTGCATTATGAAAATATATGTAAAAGAGCGAGCGAGAGAGAAAGCTTACAACTCTCTTACTTGTCCGGGCTGTATGCAGCCCACAGGACAGAAACGGGGCACAGACACTAACATTTGTTCCTGCTCAAAGAGGAAGGCAGGAATTTGAGAGGGAAGGAGGAATAAGACCTCATCAGACTGCTGTTTCACAGGCTGGAGTGTATTCTGACTGTGTTATGTATCCCTGTTCCTAGACCTGGAAAGATGAAGATGAGGGGCAACCCAGTCACAGGAAAGGAGGCTTCTTCCGTTTAACTGGATAGCGGAACAGAGGATTGACAGGTGAGATTTCAGAGAGAGAGACAACTTCCAAATCCTTGCTAAAAACTTTTTAAAATCAATTTGCTTGTAAGACAAAAGAAGCACAGGGGTGCCCTTGGCTTGCCTCGGTCCAAAGCTGTGGAAGGCTGTGTGTTAACATAGGACTCTCCTTTACCGAGCCAGCTCTCTGCAAACACACAATCCAGGTAGACATTACACCTTAGAGCACCGCACGCAGAACAAAGCGATTCATTTTTGCTACCTACGCGCTCGGAGGACTAGACTGCAGGCTATCATCTAGTGTTAAAAACCTTGGTATCATCAATTTTCTCAGCAAGAAACAAAACAGGCCAAATCCCGTAAACAATGCAGAGAATGTTTAAATATTGCAGAGTTTTAAGCGTAACTTGGATGAGGTTGAGCTCAGATCTATGGAGAAAGGCTCCTAAAGGCTGCGTCCATGTGCGCTGAGCACTGGTGTGCACGCACCGGTGCACGCCAAAGACTAAGCGGCATGTTGAACATGAAGGGATTTAAATGCCATTTAGCGAATTTGGCTCTATGTGCATTACTTTTTGGGAAGGTAAGACACAGACAAAGGGAAACCAGTAAGCGTCTCTGAATCAAATCAGAGCTACTTTCCTGTAAATCTCCAAAGAAAAAATGCCAAAAAGTACGGGCATATCAGCTGTGATTCTCCCACATACAGAGACACACACACACACAATATTAAATAGAGGATTTGTGCTAGGATTTAATATACTCCATCGTCCAGTATTCCGAGCACAGCTGATTTTGTTGAAAGGTTTTCCAACTAGAAACATGATACTTTCACTTATTGCATTTCATTTAAATTTTGCAGAATACTAACGAATACATTCTTAATTATGAAGACTCAATGTTCAACATATACAAACATCACAGAATTTTCTCGAAGGTAAGTTTGTGTATCTCACCAGCACTTGTTGCAAAGAGTTGAAAAAACAGTGTCAGTCTGAAGAAAACTCTATACCTATATGTAATTACAAATGGCATTAAATTAAGAGTTACTTTATTTTTTTGGCTACCACTATCTAGTCAATGTTGGCATTCTTTGTTTTATATGCACAGTTCTTGACACAAGACATTGAATGAAAATATTTTCCAAAGATCCAAAAAATTTATAAATAATTGCAATTGTGCTGCCAAATATATTCAGCAGGGCAGAGGGAGACAAAAGTGATGTATATCAGCAAACAGCAGCCAGACTTACTGCATCACTCTGACATTCTTTGGAAACGATTCTGCTCTTCAACTACCGCCCCTCCTAACCAATCTCCCTCAAGTCTGTGCATTTGCTTCACTGTACTTCCAACTTCTGACTTAATACTGTTTTGCCAAAAAATCCTGGGAAGTGGACGGGCAGCGCTGATGCGCTGACTGGAGTCCATCAGAGCCAATGATAATTAGCTGCTGATTTCATCAGCCTTTGGTCTCAGAAATGCATAATTTTCCAGAAAGTGTTTGAAAACACTTTCTATTAATTATATAGTAAAATGATGTAATTTAGTAAAATGATGTAATTTAGTAAAATGATGTAATTTAATAATATTATTTATACTACAGACTCTTTCACAGAAATTTTTTTTTGCGAAGAGACTCTTTTGATTCTGTCTGAATTTTGACTGAATTCAAAACACATTCAAATAACAACAACAATTAGCATTCAGCTTTTACTACACGCACACGTTTCCTACCAGTAAAGCAGAGCCAAGTGCTAAGCCGTGTGGGCAGCCAGCGCTTTGACTGGCTGCTTGCAGTGCTGAGCCCGTCAGTGGCTCGCAGTGATCAGTTATTCTAATTTCTTCCATGCATCTAACTGTATCACATGGACAGCGTGGCTGAGACAGGAACACGCTTCCCTGTCCACTTACCTTAGCTAAACTGCAGCTGCTCCCTTCCCCACCCAGCACAGTGATGAACTCATCACTGTTCCCAATGCCAGCAAACGGATCTGCCTCCCACCCACCTCCAGCCTTCTATTTTTGGGGCAGCCCACTCTAAACCTTGCCAAATGTGAAATTGCTACGGACTGTGCAAGATTAACCATGGGTGTCAGACTGGTGAAGTTCAACCAAATAAAACACTTGGGAGTCGAACCAAAAATCACCAAAAAGTAGCCGGGTTTAGAATGGTTTTGGACAAAAGCATCTATTAGTGCACGGTGCACCAGGGAACGCTGCCCCAAGAAGGGAAGCGTCAGTGTCAAATCCAGGTTGTTAAAATGACTCCGTCCACCTTTACATATTCTGGTAACTGCAGGTCTCCCGAAAATGCTGTCAACTGCAGCCTGGGAGATGGAGGGTGCCTCAGCTTGCTGTGTAGTAACACCACAGGTAAGCAAGGGCTCTGGGTTCTTGCCCTGCCTTGCTATTACGCCTCCCTCCCCAACCTGTCTGGCCAGGCTGTCCCAGGGGCCAGCTCTTCTGTGGGCATTTGCCCACAGGGAAATTTATCAAGACCACTAAGGCACTTCCCACAGCCCAGTTAACATCTGCAGCCACAGCCTGTCTGCAGGGGACAGTAACTTTGGAAATATTCCCCCACAGGTTGATTGCATTTCCCATAATACAAGTATTTGCAGCATATTTTAAAGGCATACATGGAAAAACCAAGAGCTCTGTTTTGCCCTTGTTAATTAAGGCACAAGTTAACAGCATCATCAGCACCGTTCCTTCTCCGCAGCCCAAGGACAGCTACACCACCAAAGCTTTGGCCGCAGTGGCAGTGATCCCTTGTGAAATGGCATTTCTTGCCCATAAGGCTGCTGCCTAAACAAAAGCCACATATTTATTTCTGCTACCATCCACCTATCTGTCCAGTTACCTTCTTTTGTTTCATATGTTTAATTTTAAACCTAATGTCAAAACTCTGAGTATAAAACGAAATACATTTTGTTTAAAATACTCTGGGCAATTTTTATAGAACATCCTTTTGAAAAAAAAAAGTGCAGAGATCAATTTTTTTAAGTCCATCCCGCAGGCACCATCATTTAATTATGAGTGAGACATAAATTATGCATTTACACATTGTTGCATTTTCTATAAAATGGTGTGGAGATTTTTTTTTGTAGTTTTTGGAACTCTCTCTTTCTTCCTGGGGGCACTTTGGAGGAAAAAAAAACTGCTGCAGGCTATACATTGATGAAAAAATTAGCATTTATCAGTATAACACCATTATGAGACCAGCATGGCACTAACATACACAAAATCTGAATCTATTTTTCTGCTTAGACTTAGGAAAACCTGAAAGACTGTGATCTCACCACGCAGAAAATGTCTCCTTGCAGTATAAGCACTGAAGGTAATTGGGCAGAAGCAAATAATTTGCATATAATTCAACAAGAAATAATAAAAAAATACCCCAGCAAATAGATGAGCCAGCACCGAAAGGCCATTACCTGCACTGAATTCAACCGACAGTATCCGTTCAAAGGAAACCTAATAACGTGGGTAGGGTCCTGGTTCCAGCCTGCGTTTACGGAGTTGCACATGACGTCCCCCGTCTCCGGGAAGATCTCTTCTATTAAAGCTTTCTCCCCGCTCAATGCAATTCTTTCCCCCAGATCTGGAGTCACTCTTACGACCAAGCAGTCACAAGGCTGGAAATGTTTCCTTTGTTCTTTCTCTTGTTTCCATCGCTCAAGTTCCTTAATCATTGGCTGCAGCTGGTAATACTTTGCTTCTTCATATAAAAGATTAAAGTCCTGGGAAAAAAAAAGAAAAGAGAGGGAGAGAGAGAAACTAGAAATGCTTATAGTTCTCTTCTAAAAATGAGTATTGTTCATGTTTGACCTACTTAGGCTTATGTATTGTCAGCAAGAGTGCAAAGGCAACAGGTATCCACGTACTTTGTCTTCGTCTTACACCTACACAGAAAACCACACTGTGTTAGTGCTGAATCTATTTGAGCTGACCGTGAAGTTCCCATTGCACTGAATTATTCTTTCATTTATTATCCCACGAGCTCAATGCCAGAAGGCTTTACTTTTGGATTAAGAAATCAAAATAACTGGTTGCATTAAGCAAAGCCTGCTGATGTAAAAGAAGATGTCCTGAGCCCTAATCTTCACTCCTGCCGTCAGATATTCACTTCTGATCTTACAACAGAAGATCTCGGGCTTCGCTGTCACCTCTCACACACATGTTACGAGACAGAGATGTCAGTTCAGCTTCACTTCTCACCTGTCTTTGCTGAGTCTGAAATTCAGCTACAGCAGCTCAGCTGTTGCCTGCGTTTCATGATTATTCATGTATTTAAAGCGTACTTTGGAGCCTGGTAAATTAAACGGAGGTAGTGACCATCCCGCTGGCTGGGAGCTCAGCTGTGCACTCCCAACAACTTAAAAGAAACAGTTCTTCCCAGCCATTTGTCCATCACCTCACTTGGGCTTTGGGCAATTCAAATTCCCAATTTGATCCAATTCCCAGTTCATTGATTGAGATGTCTTCTGCACATCCTCATTAATACCTTTTCATCAGATTTCTGACGGATCTTCCCACCTCAGCTGAAACGCGTGAGAGCATGTTGAGGCAAAGGGTGTCAGCAGCCCCCGGCCCCGAGGAGGCAGCAGTGCCCACCAGACCAAGCCAGAGAAGAGAGGGAGGGGGAAGCACCCAGCGGGCAGTTTTCTTACACCGGCCCCACTGCCTCCTTCAGCCTCCTGAAGGGACGAGGAGCAAGAAGAGCACAGCACCAGCTCCCCTCTGCAAAGACCTGCCGTTTGCTTTCCTGGCTCTTACGTCTGTTTACGGATGGAAATGCTGCACCGCAGGTACGCTACATGACTTTTGTGGGGTATGCTGTAGGTCAACACCTGGACATAAAGGCCAGTTCTCCACCACTGCAATGAAATGAAATGAAAAATAACAAGGGTGAAATGACTGGAATCATTTGGACTGGAAAGAAGGGCACGACAAGAAGTAATCAAGAAATGGGCACCAAAATTACATGAAAAATAATGGCAGGGCTGCTGCTCCAGGACTCGGGGAAGAGGGGGAATCAAAGGCCAATGAACGTGCAGCACAAAAAGGTGGGACTCTTCACAGCGGTTCGGAATTAACCTGTAAAATCTGCTGCTGCAGGATATTATTGAACCAAAGCAGTTAGCTCTGTTCACATTTGGCACCACAGGCAGCCCACCGCCAGCAGGGGAGAGGTGCTCCTTCACCCCAGGGCTGCCTGCAGCCTGGAGATGTATGAATATTCACAGTGACACCGGCAAGGTTATCGCGTTACAAAAGGGACATCCGATCCTTTACATCTCTTTGATGTCTGTTAAGGCTGGGACAATACGCACACCACTAAGGGAGAAAAAAAGGACCCAGAGAAGGCGCAGAGAGGAAAGAGGGATAAGAGCAAGCGGGAAGAAATGAGGGCAACAAACACACTCATGGGAAGTAGCTGGAAGATGAAAAACAACAGGAGGATTAAAGAAGAAATCCGATAGAAGGCATGCTGCAAACAACCGGAGTTGGGAACGGGCCAGGCGAAGAGGCGTGGAGACTGCCTGCATCACCTGGTCTTGGGAAAGACAGCATCAGCCCAAAGCCTCGTCCCCTGATGGAAGGTATTTTCCCCCCTCCCCAAAATCAGCACTCGCTGCTGAGCCATTACTGCTTTTCTCTGTCTACCCATGCAGCTCCCTGGTTACTGAGCATGGGATCGGTTTAAACCTACAGGGATTAGTGGCCTAAATTAAAAAAACAACCTCTGCCCCAAACTTTCTGAAATCCTCATGCGGGACACTGGAGCAACACAGTCCACCACCTAACTGCATTCATTACCGAGGTGTGTGCAGGGGCCTATCAAACGTTCACTGGGCATCTGCTAGTCCCGTGTCTCTCTTTTCTGAGCAAAGGAAAACATGCAATGCTAAGGAAAAATGTCATGCTGTAGAGTGAACAGGAGCAGCCAGTGCTTACTGAAGGCAACGGAAAGTCTCCCGCTGTTTTCAGTAGGTCCTGAAAAACTAGTTTTAGAGTAGCTGTGTTCGTGGTCACTATAAAATAACGTATTATTTGTAAGGTCAATCAAGTGAATATGTCCTAAGAAAACTCAACAGTAAAACCTAGAAGAGATGGTACAGCGATATAAAACCCAGTCCTTCATTTCTGAGAGCAGAGAGAGATACAGTGCTCCCGAGACTGGATGCAAAGCCCATTACATTCATGAAGGTCTTTTTGACTGACTTCACTGGGCTTCGGACTAGGGCACCCCTGGGCCAAAACAGTAATGCCGTAACGCAAACAAAACCAGGATCACACCACCTCTACCCCCACCCCAGCCAGCTATTAGCCCACCGCATTAAATGCAGCTCTTTTGTGACTCCTGCTAGCCATCATTTGTCCTAAAATAACCAAGATAAATTTTATATTCTGATAACATTTTTTGATAAGACAACCAGTTTTCAAATGAAACAGCTCTTCCACCACTGTTCCCAGAACGATACAGCCACACTTCAGATGGCTGTGTGGAAATCGGGGCTGTGCTGGAGCATCGCATGCTCCATGGGACGAGGTGTGCACCTGGTCATAACTGCCTGGCGTAAGCCAAGGTGTTTGGGTTAGTTTCTAAAATAAGACTCTCATCTCCATGTCCATTCCACACTTGGGCTGAGCACAAATATGCTGGAGAGGGTTCTTTCTGCACCTGGAAGAAGGGGTTTGTAACAGAAGCTGGGAACCTGAGGCGTGCTGGTGCGAAGAGGCAACATGTACCTGTGGTGCTGGGGAGTCTGGACACCTGTTATCAGGCAGTGGCAACAAAGGGGATTTGTTGCGCTGTAACAAGTAGAGAGGATAAAAAAGTGTCTTCTGCTAGGCAAGAGAAAAGTCATTGCTGTCCACTAGTGACAGCGCTGGGAAGGGACGCCTCCCGTGACCCCCACCCCAGGTACTGCACGCTGCCCCGGAGCAGCCACCACCAGCACAGCCTGCCCCACCGCCCTGACCTGCTCGGGCCCCTGTAACGGGACATCTCGCCTTTCTGCACTGAGTGACCTGGGCACCGCTCAGGAATTTGGCGATACATTTAGGGAGGGAAGAGGATTCTGCAAAACCAGGAACAAAGAATGAATGGCTCCCAGCGTGGGGGTCCAGTTCTCTAAAGCCTGTGCTGGGGCAGGGGAATGGACTCAACACACCCCTAAGTACACAATCTTCTTGTTCAGGTTTTGTACACCGTTTGGAGTACTCTACATCTGCGACTGGACTGGAAGCGATGCCCAGCTCTGGATTGTCTACGCAGGATGCTCAGGATGCCCAGGTAATACTGCCTGAGGTATTTCCACCCTTGCACTGTAGATATAAAATCCTACCCTGAAGATTTGCAAAAGTTTAACGTGAAATAGGAAGTAGAAGAATTCAGCCCACAAAGAACCTCGCCAGGGAGGTGCCACAGGAGCTGCAAGAAAACCTTTCCATGCTGCTCGTTTTGATAAGTTACCAAAGGCGGATGCAGACATGAATCTTCCTAGACCTATCCAGAAGAAGCACATTTCACTGAAACAGGCACAGAAGTAGCTACGGGATGTTAAGTGCCTAGCACAGTGGCAAAGTGCACACAGTTCCATTGAAACTCAGCCCCAGAGCAGCCTGGCACACCTCCTGTGCCAGGCGTACGTTGATAAATGCATACGGATACTGCACCCTCTCTCTCACCAGCCCTGGTGTCAGTGCAGGGTTGCTGAGCATCCCGCAGCACATTTTGTATGGTATCCCGGAGTTCCTTGTCCTGCAGGACTCACGATGCATCCCCCATTTCTTCTAAGGATTATTTCCCTACCTTCCCAACCTCGTAACAGCAGTGTACCTTGTGGCAGCACAGCCCTGTGTATGGTAGCTAATGGAGCTGCTTGTGTTTAGCCAAGGAAAATCACTTTACTTGGAAGGTGATTCCCACCGGCCAAGGTCCCTGCTCATGAGCAGGGTGCTCCTTGCTGGACTGAAAGAGGACATAGGACAGTCCAGCCTCTGATTTTGATGTAAAGTACCACAAAAAGCCTTCATGAGCCTTCAGCTTCTTGTGGCTGTTGCAGGAACTAGTGGGGAAATTCGGTCAGGTCACCTGGAAAAGGGAGCAGATAGCCAGGTGGGCTGCATGCAGCCTTTCTCCATCCACAACTTCTGGATAACATTTAGATCTCATGGGAAAGGTAAAGAGATCTTTCAAAGACGCAGCTTTTTGCCTTTCACGAAATAATTTTCTGCTCGTGATTCAGTAGAAAAGCTTTTTTTCTGGTGGATTTCATGTTGGCTAAATGCCGCAGTCATGTCTGACAAGGGTGGCACCTTCCTGGGGAGGAGATGGGAAGTGTGACGGCAAGGCCGGGTGTGCTGCTGTTTCGCCATCAGTGCCAGTGGGTCAGTGAAGATCTGCTAACTACAGGCAGAGACAGCCAACAGAAACTGTAAAACCACGTCTCTCGTGAACCTGATGATGTTCTCTCAGCGCTAAAGAGATCCTTTATTTTTGTACCTAATCTTGACTCCTGGACAGCCTGAAATGGCTCTTTCTGCCCATTTTTCACTTTTTACTCTTTGTTACATGAAACAACAAACTTGTCATCCTGACTCAATGTTTCTTTTATATTTTAGTGCTGTGAAGATCTGTCTCCTGGCTACGAGAGAAAGTTGCTCACTTCTACGATGACAACTGTGCCATTTGCTAAGGTCAGTTTGAGAGCACTTAAAATTAGATGCAAGCACGCTAATTTTAAAACGATCTGAATAAATCAGCATGTTGGCCTTGTGGTTCTGGTCCTACAGGTGACCTCTATAATCCAGATGAAACTCAGATGTCCTGTGCATTTGTGCTACTCCCCTCCTTAAGATGGAGTAATAATACACACATTGCCTATGTCTATTTTTGTTTGACGATCTCTAAGCAGGGAGTGAGTCTCAAATAAGTAGGTACGACGGGTCCTGGTTTTGCGTGAAGTTAGGTATTGGCAGTGAAGGGACAGATGCTGCTCCTAAATGTCCTGGGGAAACAGCTCTGATGGCAGGAGGAGATCAAGGCAGAGAATATTTGGGCTGCAGAGGAGGGGCAGCCCCTGTGCCAGCCACCCCCTAACCCAGCAGCGTGGCAGACTGGGGGTGCTGGCTCCACGCCCTGCTCGAGGACACGGTGTTGCTGAAGGAATCGTGGTCTCACGCGTGGGACTGAACCGGTGCAGGAGGAGGGAGCTCTAAGGAGCTCCGGGCTCTCGCCATCGCCTCACTCAGCACGGGCTGGCTGCAAAGGGAGAACCGAGCCAAACAACTCAGGGTCATTCCTCAGCATACTTCACGTGGCTTAAAAATCCCCGAAACCCAGGAAAATCATGTGAACTATTACAGTGTTGCTTTCAGCACGGAGACCTGTCAGATACTAAACACTTTCAAGTTCTGGCTTATTAGTAGTTGGAAGCATAATTAATATTCACTGTAAACACACCAGTCAGCCTTGATAATAAAGAATCACTAGCCTAGAAACACATACCCCACTTTCTCTGCATTTCAGCACGAACTTAGTCTGAAAACAACACTTCAATAGCAAACACAATAATGCTGGTGCAGTACTAACATTCCAAACTTTCCAAAATAACCGTTTGAGCAGCAATTCAAGTTGAAAAGCAACTTGGCTAAATCTTGAGGCTAATAAACTGCTTGATTAAATTAAGGGGTAAAAACTAATAAATATTCAAAACACTTGATAATGCTTTGTTTGACATAAAGAACATTTAATGCAAGTCTCACTGGAAAACCTGTCAGGTTTTATACCTTAAATAGAGTTTTGCATTTAGAAACACCAAGTGATTCCATTTGCTGCCTTTGATTATTGTCTTCTGTCACTTTAATCACGCTGGCAAAATTACATGATTTCTGTGAAGTCAAATCCGTTTACAATGCAGTTTTAATATAGCTTTGCAGCGCATTCTTCTATGCATTTTTATTTAGTTACTCCCTACCTAGCGATACTTTGCTTTGTTCTTGAGCCCTCATTAGCCTGGGGTTTGCTCTAAAGCTCTCCCAGGGAGGAACTAAATAAAATACAGTTAACCCTATGCAAAGAGATGGTCTGGAACAACGGGCTGCGCCCGGGCACAGCGCCGGCTCTCCCGAGTCTCTCCCAGCCCTGCCAGCGGCTCACTGCGCAGACAAGTCCTTGGCATCCACCAGCACTCTCACCTCCAGGCTCTTACCAAATCCTGCTGGTTTTGTTTCACAGCACCTCTGAAATCTGGATGCCGGTTGAGGCCACGATCAGCTCGAACTACATCTCTTCTATCCTCTTTTCTCATGCTTTCTTGTCCCACTAGATTGTCCAAAATGTTGCCGCTAAAGCATCTCTCTGGCATTTCACCTGTACCACTCCTCAATCCAACCTCCTTATCTTGATCCATCTTACAATCCACAGGACTGGTCTGCTCTTTACCTTCACTCCTACCTACCTGTTTTCTCTCATTTCTCTGTAAAGAGCTCTTCTCCCATCCACCCCTCAGTGCTCTGGCTCTCACCCTGCTTCACGGCACCCCAACCCACAGGCCAGCCTCCCCAACCTGCCCACCTCAGGACAGCCCTTGTGGGCTGGAGCTCCAAAACCACCCATGAATGCCAAAACTTCTCCCTGCCTTGGGAGTAGATGTGTGCTCCCATGGCACAGCGCGTCTGCTCAACATTAACTGTAAACAATCCCATGCCAGGGCCAAATACGGTTATACTCGTAACTTAGGCAAGAATGGTGCGGTTTGCAGCATGAGGATCAGCTGTACTCCAAAGCTAAAGCCACCAGAGCAACCACAAATCTGGACTGACTCAGTCATGACTGGCCAAATTATCTTGCCTACCTAGTCCAACATGCAAAGTGAAATCTCACTGCACGGCGCGGGAACTTTCCTCTCCAGCAACGCTCCACGTCCTCTAACTGAGCAGATCCCCGTTGCCATCCCAATTTATTCATCATTTCATCCTGGAGTTAGTGCTTTTGTTGAATCTTGTCATCTACAGTTTGGATACTTTTGTCTTCTAATTTTCATACATAAGGATGACAACGTTGCAAGTTTCGTAAGTGCAAAGCCAAATAAACAAGGCTAGGAGGAGAGCGTTTAAACAATCAGGATTTGCAAAGCAATGACCAGTGCCATTATTTCATAGAAAACATGTATTGCTCCTTAAAAAGCCCTCAGTAAATTCCATCTCCCAAGAATATTTTGACATTCATAAATTGTGTAAAAGATTACTTCCTGAAATCAAAGTATCTGCATCGGTTATATCTAACACAAATCCTCATCGGCTTGTTTAAGGGTGTTTCTTTTTTATACCAACAAGAAAAAATTTATACAATGCCATCCAGAGGGACTTGGACAAGCT
>NW_009599061.1:0-885 GCF_000690535.1 Cariama cristata
CAGCATCAGCAGAGCCATCCGTCCTCGCCACTGGTGGGGTGTGTTGGAAACAAAACTGGGCAAAGGCTTTGCCATGAAGCAGTGCCGGGGCCCTACCCTGCCTGGGCGCTCAGCACCTGGCTGGCGGCGCAGGATACTCAGGCAGCTCTTGGTGCCGTTGCAGGTTGGAGAAGTCAAGCCAGGTCCGGCCGGGGTCCAGCAGCAACTTGTTCTTCAAAGGAAGCCGGTTCCGATACAGGTAAGTGATGACCATAAGTAGCAGTTACTGGATGTATTTTCAGATGCTCCTTTGGCCGCGCGCTGGGGAGCGGTTTGGGGCTGGAGTGTCCGAGGACTGGCCGAGGGTCCTCCTGCGCCCAGAGGTCCTCTCATTGCCGCGCCGCCGCCTCAGCGAGGCCATCGCCACTTCCTTCTGGGTTTCGCAGCTGGCATCGCTCTCCCCAGCCCCAGAACTGTGGATTTTTGGAGGGACGAGCGTGAAGGAGGGCAGAAGATGAGGGGCTTTGGGGTTTGATTTTTTGAGAACAGCAAGGGTTGAAACAAATCACTGCAGTTCCTGAATTCCTGGGGGATGTTGCTCCTCCCTGGCCCTGGGGTGAGAACCTGGTCCTGGGACCTCGTATCTCTGCAGGACGAGAGACCCCAGCGCATCCCCAGCTGCGAGGTGCCCGATGCCAGCCCCCTCCTCGCTGGCACAGGAGGGCTGGGATGCCCGTGGTGTGTCCCCCCCATGGGGGGGGAGGTGACTCCACCGTGTCCAGCATCTCATGCCAGGAGAAGCAGCGAAATGTGGTGGCAGAGGTGTCAGCCCGGCCTTTCCCTGTTCTTCCCATCACCCCTATTTCCAGCAAATATTTCTGCTTTCCCCTGGAGCCATGGAGAGAG
>NW_009599061.1:916-1157 GCF_000690535.1 Cariama cristata
TGTGGGGGGGGGGGGCCAGGCCATGCCGGGGTGCGGTGAGCCGCGGAGGGAGCTTGGGGCTTGCCGGTGCAGTGCTCACGTCCTCACGGCCGCTGTTCTTGAACCCTGCAGCGGCCGCGTTGCAAAGGAGGTGATGGAGTCCAGTGCCAAGATCAAGAGGGAGCCCCCTGAGATTCACCGGTAAGAGCCTGGCAGCAGCAGCACGGTGGGGTGCAGCCCATGGGGCTGGGGCTCCCCAGGG
>NW_009599062.1:0-4517 GCF_000690535.1 Cariama cristata
AAGTAGGTCTGGTCAAAAAAAAAAAAAGTATAAAAATATTTAGTGAAAATTTCCATCTCTCTGTTGATCTCCTGTTGAAACCTAGCTCTTCTTTTGACCAGCTCTAGAACAAGTCAAAAGATGTGGGCAAACACCTGACCAAAAGTATTTCTGACAGTGTTCTGAAAATATTGGCTGCCTTTTGCAGTCAGACATGCAGAGGGGTTTAAATTTAAACATTCGCTGTCAAAACTGGCATCATTTTATGGTAGTTGCAAAAGCCAGTCAACGCCCTTGCCCTGGTGAAGGTGATTACCTCCGTGCAAGCCCCCACCGAAATGTCAGGTCAGTGTAAATGCGCCGTCCTGCAGCCGGACGCACGCTGGGAAAGACAGCGGGTCTGGAGCTCAGCGTGCCCTCAGGAGCTGTTTTAATTCACTCTACATCATTTTTCCATGTTGCCTACGGAGGCTCTTCTATAAAAATGATGTACATGTTTCATTTTAAGTAATCTCTGGTGCCTAGTAGCCTTGCTCTTAGAAATAACCAGATCTGAATATCCATTACTGCAAGGTATTTGAGGGCAGATTTCCAGGCAAGGTCCTTAAACCATCCCTGTAACACACACATGTTCACAAATCCACCTGTGCAAATTCCTGCATTTACAAAAAATAATTTTTTTTAAGGCATAATTATTTTTGCCTGATCAGGAAACTTTCACAAGGCAGGAACAAGTAAAGATTCAATCAACCCCTTGCATCTGTGCTTAAAAGATGAAAAAGTGGAAGAGAACAGAGTCTTGAAAATCCCAGCCCCAGCTGCTTGTTATTTTAAGAGCTATGAAAATTATAATGTTAGCAAATTTAACTTTTCCTCCTTTCTACGAGCGATGAGGTATTTTCTTCTTTGGGAGTCTGCCTGGGTGCAACTGCCATTTACCAGCTGAGCGTACAACGAGGTTGAGCCGTTTTAGCAAATGAATCATCTTCCTCATCCCCTGCCAAAAAACTGCCTGACCCGTGGAACGCCTTAAGGGGAATAAGGTAATCTCTGTCACTCTGAAACAACTCTAAATATCTTTAAAGAAGGCAGAAGTTATAAACTTGACGCAAAATCCCCTGGGTGAGGCTCTTTCTGATGTGCTGTGGTCTCCCACTCCGTTTTCACACGTAACACATCCTTCTGCCTGCCAACGCGCTTGCAGAGAGCACGTGGTGAAATACACGGAGTTACGACGGCTGTAGGAAATGCTGGGGGCTGAATGCGAGGGACGGGCTTTTTGTAGTGGTCTGGTTTGCTTCTTTTACAATATATAGAAACAGAAATTACATCAAGGTTAGAGGTGTGGTGAGCAGCTTTGTAAATCCCATCCATACGCAAGTGCCATAGAGCAAAGCCTACTCCGTACAACGCGCATGAGGGGATTTCCAGGGTGGATTTGCACGTGAAGTACTTCTGTGTACAAAGAGCGGGGGGGTTGTTGGTTTTCTCCTTCACTCTGGGCCCTCATTCCAATTTTGGACATGTAGAGTTAGTATATCTGATTTAAGTGCATATGCTTATGCCACCAATATATTTCTTTAACTGCGTTAAATATTTCTAACAGTTCAAATACCTCCCTCTGTAACATCCCTCATGGAAGCACAAGTCTCATGAAATTGCTCTGTGCTGAAACAACCCACGAACTAGGAAGAGATGAGTTGGGATAATGTAAAAAGTCTCGGGTCCGCAGTGGGACACCATCTTTCCATTCACGTTCTCCCCAAGAGGAAGCATTAAAAACAATTGCTCCTTTTTTTCAGCAACACCCTATACATCACCCATAGGAATGACGGTCCCCGGTAAGCCTCACTGGCACCTCTGTACGCCAAATTTGTGCTAGCAAAATGCCAGGTGAGAGATGTTATGTGCCACGTAATGGCTGGGATTGCCTGCAAATGCCACGTGTACCCTCCCTCTGCATCCTGGGTGCTGCAGCCCCACCATGGGGTCAACCGCATGCCCACCTGTGCCGCTCCTGCCGCCAGACAAATGTTCTCATTTCATACACATCCTACGAAATCGTTGGGAGGTTTCGGTGTACGTTCAGGGAGAAGAGCTGGCACCACATCCACCACCACCGCACAGCTGTAACGACAACATCCCTCCGCTGAGATGGGCCCAGCGCAGCGCTGCGAGCCAAGTTCCCCCCTCTGTAATAAACACATTGGCACGAGAACAAACCTCCTGGCAAAATACAGAAGGGTGGTTGTTATAGGAAGGATTCGAGGTAAGAAAACTTACACCCATTATCAAGTTTTTCTATATACTCAGTGGTATTCTAAGGATACAACTATATATATAACCCATTAAGAAGGGCTTTTTTACACTTACTGGTATAGCCCGGGGGACAGGGCAGGGGAATAATCCCTTATTAATCTATGAACAGAAGAAAAATTGCTCTTTAGTTACAGTTTGTCATGGAGAAACACTGAAGTGAAGCGTGACTCCATGAGACATCGTAATTTTGGGGGTGGGTTGTTAAAAAATAAAATCCCTTCAAAGGAATAGCTGACTGACATCCCAGAATATAAAGCAGGAGGCAGTTCAGCTTGTGGTAGCTCGAAACACCGCAATCCTAAATAGCTCCAGCATCGCTCTATCACTTTGGAAAAATTAAAATTGTACTCACGTTGATTCAACCCCACTGAATTTGGTAGCACCCTGCAGTGTTACCAGAGGGAATGATTTGATGAGGCCATCCTCCAGCATCAAAACTGATTTAAATTTTTTTCTCGCTTGCACCTCATTTACAGCTCATGCTGTCTGCTCAGTCTTGAGGTTGCAAATTTCTGTCGCTCTCTGACTTCATGTACTGGTGCGCTGCCTTCTGACGGCTCGGTCCTTAAACTTCAATGTGCTAAGAGAGAGCAAGTGCTCACCGGTCATAACGCATTGACCCACCGCGACAATGCTCTGCCGACAGCAGGGAAGGTCCGCTGATGGCTCGGTCCTTAAACTTCAATGTGCTGAGAGAGAGCAAGTGCTCACCGGTCGTAACGCATTGACCCACCGCGACAACGCTCTGCCGACAGCAGGGAAGGTCCGCTGACCATGACAGTCCTGGTGTTGACTTCAGTGGGTTTGGATTAGGATCTAAATTCACGCAAACCTGCCATCAAATCAACATCACAAAATCCATAATTTTGTCTTTAACTCTTGGATTCTCCAGACTGATTTTCTCTTAAGTTGTAGAGTTGTTTCTGAATACCAGGAAAGAAAAAAATTAGAGATGTTATTTAGCAATCCATATTTTAGGCGTTATTATTGCCTTACCCTGCCTCGAACTTTCAAAGTTTCAAATTTCTCAAAAATAATAATAAAAAAATAAAAGACTCCTGCCAATTTAAATGAAGAAACTGGAAGTTCTGTCATAAAATTCAGCTGAAAGCAGTTCTGTGGAAAGGCACAGAGGAAAACACAATCAAAAAAAAGAAAAAGATTGGTGTGATCAGATGAGTGTCGGTGCAGTTGGAGACTGGGAAATCAATCACTGCTCTTGGCTGTCTCTACGTATTTCTGCCCGTGCCCAGCTGCCCAAAGCTATTTCTCAAAATTCCTGTCTGAAGTCTCTGCCATCACTACTCTGTCCTTTGCATAATAACTAGCACTCTCTTTTTTTCTAGAGAATTCTGAATATTTTGTTCCTGTAAGAAGCGAATGCACTGCTAGATACTATCTTGAAAGTATGAAACAGCACATTCGCCCGAGAAACGCTTTCTGAGTACTTCAGATAATCAGCTCTTCAGATGTTTGTACCAAGGCAGCTTCGCGGCTCTGCAGAGCACCGCGCATCATCTTTGTCCCAGGACATAAATCTCAACAGGCCCGGAGAAATCTCTGACCAGCCACCACTCTCAGGGAAGGAGCCATCTTCAGAATTCTCTACTCAATATTTAATTTTTGTCTCAGCTACTTCCTGAGAATTAAACACAATCCATAAAAAGAAAGTAATAAGTATCTGGGCAAATGTGTCAGGGCAGGGATGTCCGGCAGCAGTGGGGTAACATTAAAAGAGCTGCTAAATAGCCCTCTTATCGCCACCAATATATTTAGCTTGAAAACGCTACCAGTGGAAGAACAGTATTAAAACGAAGAGGAGCAAGAGCTGGGCACCACAACGTTATTTCTCGTTTAGGAATCTTATAAGGCAGCATGCTAAGGCACCCCTGCTCTCCTCGTGCCTCCTCTGCGGAGCCGCTCTGCGCTCTTTCCAGTCGGCAACAGAACTACCCGTCACTGCGAAGGCACAAGGCAAACCCGACAGATCCACTCACGCATTTCAGCTGAGATTCTTATGTATACATATATCATTATGTAGTATAATAATACATATTATAATATGTACATGTAATACATATAATAGATACCCTGTGTATTATATGCATATGTTATTACGTGTATTATAATGTATAAATGTAAAATATAGTAATGTAAGTTTATTATCTTACATATATTATATAAACATTATATGTGTGTGTTACATGTATTATATAAAC
>NW_009599063.1:0-7561 GCF_000690535.1 Cariama cristata
AGACACAGCAGCAGTATAAAAACAGGCCTTGTGATAACTTATATCTCAGCTCGCATCCTCAGAGAACGGCACTGAGGGTCAGGAGGCCCTCAGCATCCAAAACCGCTGGGTATGGCACACGAACAACCCCAGGCATGGGCACAGCGAGGATCCTCAGTGCTCTCTTCCTCACACGCTGGCTGCACACCCACCGGGACGCTCAGCGGCATCCAACTGGCAATCAACCCTATGGCAAACTAAGGGCCCAAACCCAGGAGCTGCCCCCCCCGGCACCACCTCTCTCTCCTGCTGCAGGCGTGCCGGGGGTGCACCACAGAGCAGTACTCAGGCCAAGCTGCTGCCACAGCATGTTCTCCGTGCGCTCAGTCTGCACACGGGTGACGGCACATGGGACTCAGTACCCGGCTGAGAGGAACAGGCTGGATCCTGCGTGGCTCATGCATCAGCAAGGGCATTTCAAGCTTTTGCTTGTACTTTCCGCCCTGGGCAAAACAAGGTGCCCGACAGCAAGCAGCTCGTGCCATGGGGATCCCACCTGGGAGCCTGCCGCTACTCAGGTTACAAAGGATAGCAAAGACCGAGCAAAAACTCTAGAACAGGTAGGACATGTAATTACAGATCCAGAGCCTGCTGTAGCCCAGGGCTGGCTCTGTACCAAGTGACAAAATTTAGTTTGAGAATTCGTCATCTGAACTTTGTCTCAGAAGAAACGCAACGCAAGCACAGGCTCCCTCCTTTCCCCCAGCCAGGAGCCGCTTCAGAGTTCCTGCATGTAGGCGCACACGTAACCCAGAAACTCTGGCGTGAACATTTTGGCAGGGGGAGGCACAGACCAAAAGCTACCGTTGCTCAGCTCACCCAAGTCCTTACAATGGGCTGTATCAACCCACCAGGATGGGGAGACGTTCCCAAAGCTGCTTAAAACACAGCACACAAGTATCTTTGCAGCATGCCTCAGGTTTTAACAAGCTCTTACTTAACCAGCCTGATTTCACCATGGCTGTGGGTGACAAGAAATCTGGCTGTCCATGCAGCAAGGTTCCTCGGAGTCCGAGTCTGTACTGCTCCCGATCGCCGCCTCCTCATGGCAGACCATGGCCTGCTTGCAGGTGTTCCGCAATACCATGCCATAAGCAAAATGCTCTTCCCCTTGCTCACAGGCTCTGACGCTTTTCTACAGATGGCAGTGGCTGTGGTTTGAGAACTCCCAACTCTCACTGTTGCTGCAGAATAAAACCAGCAGAGCCAGAAATTAACTAACACAGCAGCAGGCAGCAGTATTTCCTGGTCTCGTCTGGTTAGCAAACAGAACAATGCCATCACAGGGAACACAGAGCAATGCCCACACATTTTGGGCAGAATGAGGAAGCGCCTCTATAATGGGAGATAACCTCTGCGATCACAAGGGGACTTTGCTGGCAGATCTTTAGCACAGAAATACAGATCTCACCCCACAAAGGCCAGTTGTAAATGGTTTTTTGCAAAGGTTTTTTTCTAGTGAGAAGTGCCCAGGGGCATTCAGAGCTTCAGGAGAACAAGGCAAGCAAGGTGCACCGACATGGCACCAACTGGCACGAGGCTGAGGCAAAACCAGGAATGAAGGCCCAGCTGTTTTTGCAGAGGGTGCAGGAAGGGAGAATGAGATCTCTTACAATCACACCCCTACAGAGAAAGCTTGTTCTTTTCTCCAACAAATCCCTGAAATCCTAACCCGCCTGCAGATACCACAAGCGTTAATACACACTGTATGTTAAGCTATCCTTAACCGAGCTGCCACACAGTACGCCTGCCACAACACACCACACACAAAAGGGCAAAAATGCAGCAAAGCAAAACTGTGAGTGAATAGAATGGCAAAAATAAAACCAGACACCAAGATTTCAACTTAGCAGAGTTCTGCAGAATGAACCACCACTAAAGTCTAGCAGACAGCATTTCTGTATGTAACAGTCCATGAGCGGACTTACTAGGAACAGACACAGAAGCAGGCTTGGAAGTACCAGAGAACACCACACCCAGGCAGTTTATCAGTGCAGAAATTCCTGACAACTCAGCTGCGTGAGGAAAGATGACACACACACACATGTTGTGCATTTCTGGGAGTCCACCTAAAGCATTGTTAATAAAAAGTTCAACAAAGCACTGCCATGGAGTATAACCCTCATTTGAGGCAATCAGATCAGGAATGGCAAGAAACCTTTCAATCTGCAGGCCCATCTGATCAGAGAGGCAGTCGGAATGAGCAGCAGTTTGGGGCGGGGAAAAAAGGAAAAAGAAGCAACTGCAATTCTTTTTTTTTATTAGCAAATGGACAGTATCTGGACATCTAAAGGAAATCAGCCCTTTCCAACATTAACTCAAATGTCGTTGTCAATTACTTGCACCACTCCCACACTTCAGTCTTTGTCTTTCATACAGCCAGAACCTTTGGGTAAACAAAGAGCACAGAAATGCAAAAAAATTACAATATATACAGGTTTCCCACCAACTAAATGGACTTAGATTTTTGGAGATTAGCAACACTTTGTTCATTTGACTTTGCAAGTAATATCAAAACATCTCAAGTTTTAAAATAAAAAAATACTACAATATTCACAATATAAAACTTAAATACATTTTTTAAAAAAATTAAAGGACTGCTAATAGCTATTGATTTATCACAGCTGTCTCTTTCAACAGAAGCTCTGCTGATGAAGCATTGAGAATTTAAGGTTCACAAAGCAACATTCACATTCTGCACTGCTCCTGGTCAGAGCTGAGATGCTGCCACGCTCAGGAGACAGTGCCACTGGAGACTCATCCAGGAGTTCAACTCGAATACATCCCACTGAGCGGGTACGGCAAGGTCACAGAACAAGGCAAATGCCCATGTTCAGTGGGGCTGCCCACTTCCCAAGGGCAGAAATGCAGGTCCACAGATCACCATCACATGCACATCTTATCTAGCTGTCTGCATTCCCAGCTCAAGCTCTTTGGTTCACGGCTGGGCAAACGGAGTGGAAATGACTACGAGGTACGTGACACTTCCTCTCCTCTGCTATTCTGCCCTTGCTAACGTACTCCTGTGTTCTACTAAATAGTCATTGAATAAAGTGACTGGAGAGAAAAAGCTCACGGGTCGGACTCCTCTCTGGTGTAACTCCGCAGAGTGCAATGGAACCGCACTGACAGGGACTCTGCCCTGCTGTGCTGAGTGTGCAAGCTTTACACAAACAGGGCAGACAAGGGAGCAAGAATCTACAAAGGAGAAATTAATTCCACCCTTACGCAATCTCATCCACGATGAGAGAGATCATTAAGTGTGCTTGAAAGGCAAGAGAATCAAATTTTGCCTAGGAAGTCTGGATTCTCTGATGGAATCCAGGTTTGGTTATTTCATTTTCTCTTCACCATTCAAAGGAAGCAGAAACCAGGACAAACAACAGCTACAGTATTTATCTCTTTGGTAACTTCTGTAAAAGAGTCTCTAAGGAACAGACACATCTTACAGTAATCATCATAAAGGCCTGGTAAGATCCTGTAGACGTTTCATAGATTGGAAAAGACTGGGGAATGAATTGGGAAAATAGCTTGCCCAAAATCAAACAGGGCCTGTGGCAGGGTGAGAAGGACTGCACAGGAACTGGATCCCTCAGATTCCTGCTCTATCTACACAACAGCGCCTCAGTGAAAGCGGATCCCAGATGTACAAGCTGGATCAATAACCTCTTAGTACAGACAGAAGGTCTGGAGTGCATTTTAGGGTATTTCTTTAAGGCAAAAATGGGTGAATACTAGCTGAGAAGACAGGCAGGCTTGGCTAGTAGTCCGAAGGTGGACCAGGTAGCTCTAGTATACTTTCACAGTCAAGTGGCTCTGTGGGTCAGTTTAAAGAGGATTTGGATCCCATCACTTCTGGTCACCCATTACTTTTAAATCTGGCTCAGGTAAGCTGCAGCCTTTCTATAACAGAAACCTGTTGTGTAAAATGCCTTTGCTTCTGTTTAGTTCCTTATAAATAAAGTTTCACATTCAAAGTTAGTTTCCATAACTGGCTCTCCCCTCATATTGCAAAAAGACTCAGCTGATACAGCAGGGGCTGAAGAGGCAGCAGAGAACTCAACCGCTCCTTCCAGCTGAAGACACAGTTTCCTTAGAACAAGCTGCAGACAGTCTTGAGGCAGAACAGCAAGACTTGCGTTGCCACATTTCATATTTTACCTGTTCTTTGTCTTGAGTAACAGCATAACCTGGTAACCCAGTCAGCACATAGATCAGCAAAACAATGAACAGGAATTCCTGTGTATCTCTGAAATTTCCAACAACGTGTTAAAACAAGAGCACTGAACAAGCGGTTTGTCCAAAGTGATCTAATACTGCCATGAAGCACTGTTTCAGGGTTGAAATCTCAAGTACCTGCCTGAAAACCTAACTACGCAGCGGCAGAAAACCACACTTCAAAAGTATACACTACTGAGTCACCCACATACAGTTGTCACTAAAGCACCCTGCACGGAGCATATTAAAAATGTGCATCCTCCTTAAATTTCTGGAATGACAACCAACTAGCTGCACATAGTCTTCCCAGGTGAAAGACTGTCAATAGCTGCTAATCGAAGGCTGCGGTAATCTTGAAGTCCACCACAAAAGGATTATGCAACTGAGGCCTGCAAAGGAATGGGAGAAGAATAAGCTTTCTTCCAAACCAGTAATGGCATCCACATTAAGTAATGAGTTTTTGGAAGTGGATCTCAAATAACGGTCAGGCCATGGATCCAATTCCAGAAAGTAAAAAGGCAGAAATCAACGAATCAGTAAGAAACAACCTGAAAGCAATCATTCCTGCCTTGGTTTTGTGTAGTGCAGACCACAGGCTGGTTTATATAACTCTTCTATCATTATACTGCTTGCTGCTCTGTAAAGGGTTAAATTCCGATCTTACTCACTGACTGCATCCTTTCGGCTGAGATAAATGGACTCCCAGGCAAAAGGACCACTGGGAAACACATATGCCATGCTGTGACAACAACATGTCTCCAACTAAGAGGACGGCTTGAGGTCAGCTTTCACTTCCTCAGCCTTCTGCTCTCTTGCTTTCTTGTCACTGCTGCTAAAATTGTTTCAAGGGCACTTGAGACTTCTAGTAGAAAAGATTTTTCTCCTTGTGTCAAAACCCAAAAGGCTTAATATTTACTGTGACCACGCAAAAGTAGAATCTGAATGTGAACTGGAAGTTAGTGTTATCCGAGTACCATTATTGGAGAGCTGAGAAAATAAAACAGTCCAGATTTCCTGCTTAAGGGCACATCTCCATTTTGCCAGCAGCTGCAATAAAGAGCATATAGTTTATCATGCTTGAAAGCTGCACAAATACCCATCAGGGAAGAGAAATTACTCTCCTCTAAAATATACCTTTTGGTTGGAGAAAAAAAAGAGATTTAAGAACAGTTTTCTGGCTCCACCAAGAACCACTAGTCCCTGTTTTACCTTTAGGAACAAGGAGGCAAGTGGAAATTTTACCTGGAGAACAAATATTAACATGTTAGTCTGACCTAACAACTGAATTCGCTTTAAAACCTCATCCCTATTTAACTGTAGTATGACAGAGATTTCATGAATTTGGGATTGTTTTCCTGAAGTGACATAAGAAAAAACTGCCCCTAAACGTCATTTCAAATTATCATCTTCATCCCCACCTGAGGGGTCTGGGGACAAGAGAAGACACCAAAACCAGCCTGATAATAATACTCAGCCCTTGGGGCTTTTCCTTTTCCGAGTGCTTTGCAAAGAAAAAGCCTCACCACATCCCTGTGAGGTAGGTCAGTATTATTATATTCCCTTAATATTGATATGAAAACTGAGGCAGAGAAGTTACTTTCCTGAAGGCCACTGCAGGAGTCTGTCTCAGAGATGGAACCAGGAGACAAGATTCCTTAGCTCTCAGAGAATTTCCCTTTCTCTACCATTATCTCCCCTCTTCCCCATACAAATCTTAATGGAGAAATAAGCAACGGAGAAAGGGGCTACAGTGCCACAGTTCTGACAAATAGCAGGACTCCTAGTACTACTCCACATACTCCAGAAAGGATTATTAAATATACAAGTACCTCAGAATTAATGGCAAAATGACTGCACACATTATAAAGAAGCCAACATACAATACAAACCTAGCTTAATAAATAAGTAAAGACATGCAGCTGCATTTGTGACTGAGTGCTGAGGGGTCCTCAGCTCAGTAAGGTCCCAGATGCCAATGGGTAAGCCCACATCATTCCTGTGACTCTACAGCCACACCGACGAGTGCGTGTCTGATAGTGCGACCATGGAGTTTGTAGCCATCCTGAGTCACCAGTGCTATCGTGCCCGGCTGCATTCCCTCGGCTGGTACATGGCAGACTATTTCATGGTCATATGGGTCATATTTGCCACCAACAGGGTTCATCTTCTGAAGGCCATGTTTAGCAAATACACTTTGCAATTTGGCCTCTATGAGAGAGAGGCCTTCATAGATTTTCTTCAGGGTTGGATTTGGATTGCTAGGCTCCGCTTCTTCTGCGGCACTCTCGGCAGTCTTCTCCAAGATATCTGCTACCTCCACGAGGTCCCTGCAGAAACTCTGGATCCCTACAGGCACAAAGAAGCAAGAAGTAAATGAAGGGCAGTTTACAGAACATACAGAGCTACAGTACCAATGACAGACACAAAGTCACAGCAGTTTGAAAGCACCCTTAAAGCTGCTAATTGATTTGAACTGTTAATTTGCTGAGAGCAGACGGTGTCTTCTGTATCCTGTAGCCAAAGCTTTAGCATTGCATAAGTAGTCATCTCAAGACTTCCCAAATCAAGGTATATGCAGGAAAGGTACATCTATACACAGATATATATATATATAAAAAATATCTGACAAACCAGAGCATTAGTATTTCACTCCCAAAAGTTCTTGTAACTAAGATTTGTCATTTAGGACACTGTTGCACACCCTCCCATACAGTCCCACCGACAAAAATGTTTTGCCAAGCAATTCAGAAAAACGCCCATGCACACAGGGAACAAACACAATGGGAGGAAGTAAAAATAGTACATGACTATTCAAAAATACATCCACAATTTTATTCATAAGTTAAAACCACTGTGGAAGGACTGGACAAAATGGTCCTTGGGTTGGTCATGAAAAGTTATGCAGTCTTTTTCATTAGAAAAATGGGTTTAGATTGTATACATTTCCAGAAGTGGTGTATTACACAGTGCAGAAACTTCAGAAAAACCAGGCCCCCTCCGTTATATAGATGCTGTAGCTAACTTACTGGAAAGACACATTAGGAAAACAGAGAAAGAGAAACAACAGTTAGGTGCTGCCTATAGTTGTACATACACATTTAAACATGCACAGAATGAAGAAGCATGAAGGAGAAGCAACAAAGGAACAGACAGAAGCAGACCGATTACCAGCCATTTCACAGAATCATTTAAGTTGGCAAAGACCTTGAAGATCATCAAGTCCAACTGTAAACATAACACAGCCAAATCCACCACTAAACCACGTCCCTAAGCGCCACATCTACACGTCTTTTAAATACCTCCA
>NW_009599063.1:7592-12447 GCF_000690535.1 Cariama cristata
GGGGTCTCCCCCCCTCCCCTGGCCAGCCTGTTCCAATGCTTGACAGCCCTTTTGGTGAAGAATTTTTTCCCAATATCCAATCTAAACCTCCTCTGGTGCAACTTGAGGCCATTTCCTTTCGTCCTATCACTTGTTTCCTGGGAAAAGAGGCCGACATCCACCTCGCTACAACCTCCTTTCAGGTTTTCCTCTCACACCAGAGTCTGTTTTAATGCTCTACAGACCCCCATGCCTCACTCCGTGAGCAACTTCTAATAAAGAACCTAATTTTTCTTCAGATCTGAAGCACACTACATAGAAAATTCAAGGAGCTCAAAAAAAACCTCTCAAAACCAATGGTGCTGATTATCCCAGAACTCAACAGCCATTTTATAGCACAATGGGTAGAACAGTAAGAAAAATACAGCAGCTCTAATTTCAAGGTTACTAGAGTTAACTAACAAAAAACCTTCTGAGATTCATGCATTGTGGAGAATAACAGTTTCTCATTCTCAGATAATGTGCTGACAGAGTGCAATGATTAAACAGCAGTTTCTTCCCCCTTCACCTGCCTCTGTTGCCAAAGCTACAAATTCAGCTTGCTTCACTGATGCTAAAATATTTCTTACAGAAGTTTTAAAGAACATCTGATACAGAAATTGACAGCCTTTGTCCCAGGCAAGATCTACCTCCTAAGAGCTAGACCAGAAGAGGAGAGGCAGTTAATATAGTAAAGGAGACCATAACCTGATGACACAGCTAAGAGTACAAAATACACCCTGCCAGAGCCAATTCTCAGCATACAGAAGAGCCTTTAATTTCAACCAAGTCAGCAGAACTACACTTAATTGTACTAGGCCTATTTTATTTGACAAAAAATAATTAAAAATAAAAATTACTGAGGTAAACCTGATAGGACACAGCTGGACATGCAGAAGAACATAGGGAATAAGCCCAGACACCAAGAGTCCAGGCCAAATATTATGCCAGACTTTACAACGAACGAGGACAGGAGCAGGGGGGAAAGAAAAGCTGTGGATCAGCATTTTATGCACAGGCAGGCAGGCCACCACAGTAAACACAACTCTGCCTCACTTTGCTTACCAAAGAGCTTGGCATCTTCCACAAACTTCTGTGTTCTCCGTCGGACATTCTCAGAATCTGCCAAGGCTTTCCGGTATCGCTCCTGTAACCACAATAGCAAGGGGAGATATCAAACAAGGAGGTAAAACCCATTTCCTGACAGTTGGCAAGCCATTAGAAATGCTTTAGAAAGAATCCACTTCATGTCAGAAGGTTGTGTTGGGCTCCTGCGTGTTCACTACCTGCAAACCCAAGTCACTCTCCTACTGATTAATCAGCACAACTGCAACTCCCTCAAAAGACCCAAGTGAAAGCCAGAAGCATTCAGGGCGCAGCTCAACTGAACACCCCGTTGTCAGGCTGCTGCTTTTTGCATGACTCACTGCAGCTATGGAGACACTCCTTTCTCCAGCAGGCAAGTCCGCGGTCTCAGCAACAGATCTGCAACCAGCTGATTTACCACTTGGTGCAGTAGTATTCTCAGGGCGATTATCTCCAGAACTGCCCGGTCCTGCAGTATTTAATCCTCTCCTTAGTCACATCTGCTCTTCAAAGTCCCTATAACATGATCCTTTTCGTTTCCACTACACCACTGTCACTAAAGAGGACTTTCCTTCTCGGACAATCTGGATCCGGTGCAACACAATATGCGATGCTGATCAGGATGAAGTTATTACCATTTCCTCTGTACAACGCTGCGAAAGAATTGACCAGACCATCACCAACATACAGTTTTGCCTGCCAGGATCATACCGTCAGTGTCTTGCTCCTAGGTACTACTGACAGATGGTGTTTCTGGGGAAGGAAGACTGTACTTTCACAGTGCACCCTCTCACACCTAAAGCACAGCTGCTTTGAAGGCTGCCATAGCACAGCGGTGTTGTGTGCATGTTATAGGGCTTACCGAAAAACCTAGGGCTGAAAGACAGATCAAGTCAAGGGGACTGAATGAAAGGCATCATCATACCACCAGCAGCATACTCACAGTTAAATCCCGGACTTGTTCTTCCAATTTGATGGCTTTGTGCTCTAAGGCACCGTCAGAAAGGGGATGCTTGGGCTCATCACGGGGATCTTCTGGGCCACACTCGTCTCCTGTACTTCTCTGCTGAGCTGCAGTGCTGAAAACACAGGAGGACCCCCTGAAATACAAACTAGTGACAAAGAAAGGAAGTTAAGTAACAAGAGGGTCAACAGGAATTCTAGTTCAGTGTCATTACTAAAAGCAGGCTATCTTTAAAAAGGTACATAGGATTCTAGATAAAATTTTAGCTCTTTTCGGCAAATATGGACAACTAGCACAGAAACATGAAGAGACAGATGTTTCGAAAAATTCTTTTATTTTAGACTCACATGTCACTACAGAGGCTGTGCACCACTTCTTTGACATACCTTGAACAGAGTCCGATTTTCACAGGACTATAAGTTGTGTGTTGCATTTTTGCTGACCTCTCAAGTACAGGTGGTCAATACCAAATGACAAACTTCAGAAACTTTTTTGCAAGGTAGTCTTGAAAAGGAGGCAGGTAGTATAAAGCTGTTTTTAGAGTTCTTAAAAAAACCCCAAATGTTCCGAGCAAAATTCAGTAAGATCTGCAAACCCATAGCACTTAATAAGATAGGCAGGCAGAGCCTTGGCCTGTTATCTAAGATGGTACAGTGACCGCAAAAGGGCAAGTCACATCAGTGGTATGGCTGTGGATTTCTTGTGGAGCAATTCAAGAAGCAAGGAAAGACATACACATCTCAAACTGCTGGCTAATGAGGGATCCAATTCTCAGATGCTCTGACCCATTTGTTCTCCTGGCTGCAAGAGGAGAGTTTGAACCCTTGCCAATCAGTTCTTCTTACAAAGTAGCAATTGCTAGACAGTACCCAGCTTTCATGTCCACTGCACAAAGAACAGTTAAGAAACCAAAGAGAACTGTCAGAGACATGACCAAGTTACACTCATCCCAAATATTCTGGAGCCTTCTGCCAGGACCTTCACAGCTCCATTACCTGTGTTTGGAAAAGGGACTGAACATGCTAAATGAAAATTGTCCCTAATATTCTCCAACAGTTCTAAGCACTTCAACTGTTTTTATCTCTACTGGCAATGAAAGAGTCCCAAAGGCAAAAAACCCAAAACAAGCCCAAGCCTCAAGTGCTGAAGCCTACATTATTTCCAATGACTTTTTCATCCCAAGTATATGCTTTTCAACTAAAAAGCACACTTGTTAGTGGTCCATATTGGTACAGCAGGTGGAGCTCACCCAGGAGGCTGACTCTACAACTTGCAGATGAAATGATGAACAACCAAAGAGTCAGATAATTGGATTGCGCTGTATAAACATCACCTAGGTGCTGAGCAGCCTATTCTATATTGTAACAATCTCACAGGTTTCCCAAAAACTAGATCATAAAAGTTTGGCTGAAAACAGTTTGGTCAGAAGATGATCAAAACCAGCATGCTAGACACTTTGAAAATTTTTTGAAAATTTTTTAAAAACACGGAACAGTTCATTCTCTTCTTTTCCAGAAAGCCCTTCACCTGTGGTGACAATGCTGTCACTCCAAGAGTGAAATCAAGCATTTTCACTCCCTCTCCTACAGCACTTGCTTTTACAAACAGACCTAGACAGGACCCACTCCTGCCGGCATGAGGCCAAAGCCTCAGCCCACCCCCCCCTCTCATGCCTTACACACGGAACAGAGTCTGCAGAAGAATGTTCAATTTACTTCCAAGCCGGCTCCGTTCAGGAAATATTTTAGTATAGGCTTAACAAGGAAGGGTGTCTCCTTTTTTGGGAACACCTGAGCTCTTCCTCCAAGCAGGGCTTTCAACATCTCCTTTAATAGAGGGGTTTTACTTATACTAAGTGCACATCCACCGAGTAAAACACAGCATGGCACAGAAATCACTGCACTGGCACCGACTCAAACTTCTGTGTTTATACAGCACAATTCAACACTGCACAGAGATGCTAATTCAGGCCCCAGAATCAATATAGCTGAGTTCACGTTAACCATTAAGCTTTCTTACTTTTCAGCAAGGCTACATTGCTTGGGTACAATGTCGCAGAAGTGCACAGCATTTGTTTGTGGTCATGAGACCCAAGTGTTGTCCAACAGTGCAGCTGCGCTGAGCTTACAGCAGCAACTGGAAGGGACAGGTTTGCTCCCCTTATTCCAGTGCTGGACCTGTGCAGAACGAAGGTCCGGGGAGTTAAACCAGCTGAAAACGAACCCTACAAAACAAAAAGACTTTTCTGTCTGTGTCCCTGAATAGGTTTGCTGACAGATCAGATGAGTGCAAGTGCCACTACAAAAGAGAAGACAAACATGTGAAGCCTGGTGAGATGTGGGAGGGAGAATATGTGGAAAGGAAGAGGTGTCCCCCTTTGGGTGGCAGCCAGGGCTTAAGACTGGCTCAGCTCTATGACCAAAACACAGTTTAACAGATTTTTATCTGCCCAAAGACCACCAAGCATCTCCTACCACTCCATACTTAGCAGATGTTCCCTCATTTTATCTTTAATACAAGGTTGCTAAACATTCCACAACACTAATGACAAATTTCCTTTTCCCACCTGAAGACATTTGCATATGCAATTTTTTTATTAAGTGGGTACTTAAAACATGATCTGTATGCCAAACCACTCCTTTCCAACACATTAAATGCCAAATACATATCTGAAAGTGCTTCTGCCAGGTACACTTGCTATAGAATAGGACGTTCCTTGCACTAATCTTTAAAGAACCAGGCCACTTTTCAAAAAACTGCCCAGCCACTGTGGTTCTGGGTTCCAGG
>NW_009599063.1:12465-14956 GCF_000690535.1 Cariama cristata
ATGCCAACAAAGAAACCCCCACATTTTATCGCTGGCTGCAGAGAGATGTTTGGGGCACAAGACCCCATCTTGAATGATTTTTAAGATGCTTGTCACATTTGTTTTGTTGACTAGTTAACATAGCAGTTTTTCAAAGTTACAGAAAGTAGACTAAACCAGAGGAGAGGACAAAGAAGGACCCCCTTCACCAAGCCTTCAAAATCAATCCATAAAGGCTTAAACAACTGTAAAGCTTTCTTTGTAAATAAAAGGTGTGTCTGTGGTAAGCACCAACAAGAAGCTTTGTCCTTTATCATCTCTCATTTCATTTAATGAGCTGCAGGGATGCAAATTAGCCATGCTACAGATGAACCAAAGAACCTGAAATGCAGCTGAGAAAGCAGCCTTGCCAGGAACCTCACAGGTTAGACTCCTCTGTCTTAAAAGAGCCATACAAATGAGTTAACTCTTTTGCACCCAAGAAGCAAAGGTTAGTGAGACATTTCCCTCTGCAAGTGATTTACAGTACACGAATGGGTGTGTTTCAGTGTGTAGGAGGAGAGGGGCATGAATGAGCTGGTGCCTTAGCTACAGGGACCTGCCTACGTGAAGCAGAGAGCTGCCTGCATGGAGCCCTTTCTCCAGCTTGTGAAACCAAGTCACAGAACACTCCCCCACCTAGTGAAATGCCCCAGGTATCACGTGCTGTTCAGACAAGCCTGCCTTAAAAGTTGTAGGCAAGAAACAAGAACCACAGACTGACTCCAAAGGGAATTATTAAGAAGGACTATTATGCAGAACTGAAAATGCCGCTCGATTTACTTCTTCCTTCAGGATGAAAGAAATACTCCACTAAAAAGGGCAAGTGCTATTTACAGCCTGTCCACTGCACTGTGCTCCATCTTCTAAACACAGCCTTGATCACAGCTGCTGTAAAAACAGGCGGAAATCCCACTGGAGAAACTTAACACATCCTGAAGTGACAGACACGTGGAAGTCCCAGAGCATGTGAAGGGATGATACAAGTAAGCTGGTGATACAAAAAGATTTACAAAGTGATGTCACAGAAAGCCAAACAGATAGATGTAGCAGAGAAGTTGATTGTAGCCATATGGTTTAAGGTAATTATCCTTAATGATTAGTATTTAAATGATGAGAACAGGTCTCTGTGGTCAGAACAATAGTATCACCTCTTTCTGGAGCACAGGCATGATACCTGGACATCCCAAACCGGCTCTGTCATGTTCCCTCTGAAGACAAGGGTCCTACCCAACTCTCCTTAAACACTTCCTCCTCCTCCCAAATCAACATGACAAAGCACGGAAGTGATGAAACTCACCGAAACATCTGCATTGGTGTTTTAGC
This sequence comes from Cariama cristata, assembly GCF_000690535.1. Lineage (NCBI taxonomy): Eukaryota > Metazoa > Chordata > Aves > Cariamiformes > Cariamidae > Cariama > Cariama cristata. Next base: position 13,810 of record NW_009599063.1, read on the forward strand.
TCCCAGGAGCCTGCTTTGGAAGGAAATCTCCTAATTACCCTCAATTATTGCACTCTTTCATCAGGGAGTGATACCAGAGATTAATGCTATGTGGATTCCTCTTCAATGAAACTGGAGAACAGGCTTGTGTAGGGCACCTTAATGCAGGATGGCTGTAAACTGGGCAGTAGGCTCTCAGACTACAGCCAGTCCAGGGTAAGAAGTCCCTGAGACATGTACAGCATGGGTTTCTGGGCCCCACCACCCACCGCTTTGCTGAATGGGGCTGCTCCTGTTGGCTGCAATGCAGGCAGGGCCACAGAGAACTTGTGCACAAAGAGGAGTTTCACATCCACGGCAGGTTGTCCATGAAGAAAGCCTGCTCAGCTCCCATCAAAGTCACCTATTTCAAACTTGGTCAGTGTTTTGAGAGGAACAAAACAGTTTTCACACATGTAAGAGCATATGAAAGATGAAGGACTTTCAGACACTCATCTTTATATTTAATCCCAAACACAGTTGCTTCTATTACATGCTGCAGAATTATTTTATTGCATTTAAATGGTCTCTTTTTTTCCAGATAAAAAACTCTAGGATAAACTAACATGCATTTTGACTTTTTTTCTTTTCACCTGGCCACATTTCTCTCAAATAACCAAAGTACCTGTTATGGATTTCCGTTTTATAAGCCATATTCCACAATGTCCAAAAATATGACTGGACACTGTTTTTCTGTCTGAATATTGACACAATTAAATGGACCCTCTTCCCTCGACCATCCAAAACACGCTGGAAGTACAGGTGCTGCATCACTACCAAAAATAAAACCTGAGGAGCACATCAAACATATAGATCATGAATAAATGGTTCAGATGGTATGCAGAAATCACCCATGGATACGTGTAACGGCAGGAAACAACCTCACAATGTCATTTACTGACCACAGAAACGCTTTTCCCTAAAAAAATAAAATTTTCCTCAAAATGTCACTTTTTCAGGAAAGAGCTTGCTTATTGGGAGCCTATTTTTGTTCCAGGCCTCCTGAGGAGCCAAGGCCCGGCAGCGTGTCCCTCATGACGGGTAAAGCGGAGACATGAGGAGGGGGCCGGCGCCCTTCCCGCGGAGCCCCTCACCAGCCCACACCCCCGCGGGCGCCCCACGCCTGGGC